>NW_026558788.1:0-119465 GCF_026930045.1 Uloborus diversus
TTATTTTTACGTAGCTCGAATTTTTCCTTCATGCGTTCCATGCTGCGTAAAATAAATAACCCTACAGGCAATATTAATATTAAAATAAAGCATTAAAATAAATAACCTTACAGGTCTTTGTTTCGGCAATAGCACATGCTTCGGCGATGACACCCTGTGGACGTGTATGACACGTCATAGGCGATTTTGTGATAAAAATATTTTGTCGAGCATGATTCAATAAAAAGCACATGTTTTGAGAAAACATAAACTAACAAGGCAGCTTTATTTAGAATTAAAATTACATTGAAAAGTTTTTCGCATTGCTGTAACCTACCAGAATCAATCCCTAAACCACATCTCATTAGATTTGTTCCTTCCGACATAAACGCTCCCCCAAAATCAGAATAAACAGAGGTTATTTTATTGCCTGACGGACATTTGCTTGCATCCAGCTCAGATGGCCACATATCTTTGCGTGGTTCCACGACAAAGCTCATTTGCTGAGCAACAGAAGGAGAAGGAACTGAACAACTGTTTGGACAAGCAGCCCAACATTTCTTTCAATCAACCGCACACACACCGTGGCCACCCCTTAACTCGATTTGCGCCCCCCGCAAATCTCGTTATGCCTCATATTCCGAGATCGGGGCACGCTTTGTTTGCGATTGGTAACTCATAATGACGAATCTCTCGGTGGGATTTTGTGTCCCTCGCCCCCTTCTTATTAGCGACGAGACAATCCCTCCCCTGACCAATGGAAGTGAGGGGTTGGAATCATTTGGATGGACGTTTTTGCAATTAGAAGGCAATGACGAATGTCCGTGGGTGATAAGACACTCATCCGAGAGCCTCTGAAACGTTAAATGCAATGCAGTTACTGCTCATTTAGGATTATTTGTAGTAATTGGCAATTCTACATGAGGCAGCGAGAAGGGACGTAAGTGACAAAATTAAAAATTTGGAGACAATCAGTACAGATGGTAGGAGAACCTTTGTGGCAAGAGATGGTACTTGTAGTTTTGGTGAATTCCGCTATACAACATTATTTGAAAACGAGCGGATGTGTACATCACATGACTTCCTTTTACTCCAATTTAATGTCATTCCCCCATTATTGGCAGTTTTAATGTGATTCAATAGTTTACTCTCTAAATATCAACAACAGTGGCCGAATTGAAACCACATTTAAAAAAATAAATAAATAATAAGAATCGCCAAATTTGTCGCCAAGTTGGCGACAAAACTTTGTGACCAAAAGACTGGCGATATATCGCGAAGTGTCCGCTAAATTATAACACCACTTGAGTTTACGTCGAAATTAACAATGATTCCCCCCCCCCAAACGAAGGGCAAAAGACCCCTTTTGGAGCATTCGAATGCAACCAAAAAGGAAGGTGCACAGCTAGACCCCACTAGGAGTCTACGTACCAAATTTTAACTTTCGAGGACATTTCGTTTGAGTTATGCGACATACATACACACATACGCACATACATACGTACATACATACGTACATACAGACGTCACGAGAAAACTCGTTGTAATTAACTCGGGGATCGTCAAAATGAATATTTCGGGTGTCTGTACGTTCCTAGGCATATATCCACGTGTGGTCGGGTTGAAAAAAAAAACATTCGTTCAGGGGTGAGTAAAATGGAAATTAAGGCCGATTTTTGAGTGAAAATTTTTTCCGAATACAATACTCCTTTTTTTGTAAAAGGAAGTAAAAAAATCAATGAAAGGGGAATCCAGCATCTGAACTTAAAACACGTTTCAATTGAAACTTTAAAAAACCCATTTACATCCCTTTGCTTTTCCCTGCATCATATGGTTAAGAGTAGAAATATATCCAAGAAAATTTCTTACTTCACAAAATATGGTAGTTCATTTGAAGCACTTAGAAGCAATGTAGGGAAAGTTACAAATTTAAAAAAAAAGTGGAGTTACTATATAAAAATTGTAGAGGAAACATAAGTAATGCATCGGGCATCTAATGTATCTTCAAAAATATATCGAGTATAACTTCAATACTGCTTGAAATATTTTAACGTACTTTAAATATTTGGAGGCAGATTCACCCTGCCTCCAAATATTTAATGTACGTTAAAATATTTCAACCCCATTCTGAGCACCTACAAATTGTGTTCCCTTGAACTGCTGAAAAGAAGAGTTCGAGTTCAAAGTGTGAAGAAAGATTCAGTGTGAGAACGAAACAGTCTTTCCGGTTTTGAAGTTTTTTGACGATTGTTGAATAAAGGTGCTGCATGCTCGTGCAATGTAAATAAATGATATGAGTTAAATTTATCCAATTTAGGTCCAATAAAGGCTCGTGTAGTATTTACTTTATTTTTCGTCTGTGTATTATCTTAAATGTGTGGTAGTTTAATGTTATTTTGTTTGAATCTTCTACTTATGAAGACAGCCTCTATGAAAAAATTCCTTTCAAGAAAAAATTCAAAAACCTTACGAAATTCCGTCTGTTTTGGTATAAGGGAAGGTACTAGTATACCTCGTTGGTAGTGTAAAACAGTAAGCTTTAGAAAAAGCTTTCAATGTAAGTCTACCTATGGTTATCAATTCCGCACGCGTTTTACTTAAACCTTGAAAGTTCACGTACATACTTTTGCTTCTCATTAACTCATTTATAGTACGAGTAATGCGCTGATAAGTGACACAACATATGTGCAGTTGGGGAAAACCTAACTTGGCAGCATTGTAAAGGCTACGCGGATCCTAATCACCGCATTGTGAAGCAGCCAGGAGTGCCAGGTTTGGTGTACCCCAACTAATATGGGCACATTATTTGGAAATAAATTAGAAAATTGGAAATTGCTGTTTCAGTACCGAATTATTTATTATGTTATATCAAATTATAATGTAAAACAAAATAGCAATTGTATTGATGCATAGTTATAGATTCTTGAGAAACTCGTTAATTTTATATGTTTAAAAATATTAAATTATCACAAACATGAGTTTTCATTAAGAAACGTTCATTTACCCTACACAGATGATTTAATGCATATTTTTGTGTGAAAAGTACAACAGGAAATCTCTATATAGTATGAAATGAAGTCCCCAAAAAGCGTCTGTGTGTTTGAACTCGCAAAACTCGAGAATTACCCGGCCGATTGCGCTGAAATTTTCACACTTTGTTCCTTTAAGTCCTGAAAAGGTTTGCAGACCAGTTCGAATAAAATTAGATGAATAGTTCTTTTTTTATTCCAATTTACGTCCAATTTTCACATAAATTCTCAAATATGGGGGTGAAAAATTACTTGCACATATTAATGTTACATATCGTTAGAAAGGGTGGAATTTTCCGCGTTCTGCGCAATTTGTTTCAATGCTCAAACTTTATTACGGCGGGAGTTATTTGCGTTTTTAGCTCGAATTTTTTTAGGCTTAGATGAAATTTAGGCATTACTTTCTTCATTAAATAAATCAATAAAAAGTGAAGAAATTGTCCCACAGCTTTCTTTTTTGATGCCATTGGAAAAAGCGACCTTTTTTACTCCAGATCAAACTCGACCTATGGTCGAAAAAATAAGCTTTTATCTCAAGAGGAGAAAAAGTTACAAGCCTTTTTAAATCAAGTTTTAAGAAATTTCAATTCCATTCAAATTGTGAACCGTTTTCTTTCGCATTTTAATTCCTTAAACTTATTTTTATTTTGTGTTTCCATGTTTACGCATTTTAAATCCATCTTTCTGGATTTAATTTCTTAAAAGTATTTTGATATCTGTCGTCATTGTTTGGAAGGGAAATCATGATGTTTTTTTATTTATTTTTTACGCCTGATTGTTGAATATACGTCACTTGACACAATTTTTATTTTCAAGGTAGACCGGGCAAAGCCGGGCAACGCAGCTAGTAAAAAATATAAAGTTCTAACCATTTACGTAACACTAAAACAAGTGAACTGTATTTCAAAATATAAATATTCAAAAATTGACATTTTATTTTTTGGCTTGATTTTTCAACAGTTTTTTTCATATTTTACCCTTAAAACACCTTTCTATTTCTTTGTAATAAATATAAAAATAGCATCAAGGAAGCCTTATTCTACCCTACATCTCAGATATGAGGCTCATGACTTTTCCGATAGAAGACCATTTCAAGGTGGAAACTTACCTAGTAATCAATGGGGTGAGCCTTTTCCAATTGAAGTTCCCTGATGTTGAAATTGCCAGACTTAGCTTCTGTGAAATATACTCTGGGCTTTGTCGGCATCAATTCCTCCAAGTATCTTCTGCAAAAGTATAAGGGCTCTTTGTGGACCATCTTGCATAATGCATCGAAGGATCGAACATTCTAAAAGATTCCGAACAAAGTAAAAGATTTAGAAGTGCATGCTTGAACATTAGCATATTCTTTTAAAAATCTACTCTTGTATAGGTTATCGGTATCCAGCTAATGCATCCAATTGAGAGGAAGAATGTCCCTTAGTATCGATAGAGAAAAATCATCGATAATGGTTCATTGTTTGCATTGTGATGAAGTGGAAATGTGTTCAAGTGGGAAAATTTTTCTACCATTTCGGAATTAAACCCGAAAGTGCGTCAGACAATGATTTTTCGCTGCTTTGTCCACTTTTAAAAGCTTAAGCATGTCTTAAGGAGTGCTTTTGAAATTTATACTAAAATGCGCTAGAAAAAGCTTTGTATATAAAAAATTAATAAAATCACAATTTCAGTTATTATTATTATTTTTAAATCAAAGACTTAAAATCAAAGTAGAAATTTTGCTTAGTTACTAATTTAACATATTTTTTGAATCGAATACTGACAAGAAAAAAAAGGAAACTGCAAAAAAAATAATTGCAAGAATATCATTAATATGTTATTGAAGAACTTAGCTTAAAATAAACGCTTCAAAAAAATAAAAATGGTGTTCATATAAACAGCAGAGTCAACAATTATGAAACACTTGCAAAAAAAAAAAAACAATAAACATTAAAAATAGACGCCCCCCCCCCCCCCACACATCAATTTTTTTCTTACTTTAACTGCTGCAATTGTTAATTATTTTTCTGTGAATAGCGTTGACACTTAGGCTACGACTATAGCATTTAGAAAATAGAAAATTTTCTTATCCGTTTATTAAAAACATCTTTCACTAAGTTATGCTGCTACTGAAAGAAAAACAAACTACTTTGTCCTGTGTAACAACAGAAGATCCCTAAGCGAATGAAATTAAAGTAATTAGCAATATGTAAAAAAGCGTTGTAAAAGCTTGTGGCAGTTCACATAGATTCTATAAGTCCAAAAAGTTTTGTTACATTACATTACACTACAGGGTACCCAGTGCGTACCTATGCACGTGGTTTAACCAGTTTGATGGAGTCCTGGAGACGTCTCTGATTTTTTTATCCAAACTAGGAGCCGAGTAGCCCCAGTGGTATTGGTTAAGAATAGAAACTTGGAAAATCACTGCTCTTTTAAATTGCATCAGTTCTTCTTGGCAGGAAACCACATAATTAATGGAGAAAAAAAGTGAATAGCAAGCAAAAGAGCTTTGGAAAACATGTGCCTGGACAAGTGAATTATTTGCCCTCGTGTCCCCGTAATCAAAATATGATGTCTTTAAGTCTGCGAAACGAGTTTCAGTCAGAAATTGAGGACATCGTTCACACGACTTGTAAATGAAAGAAGATGGTAAAATTGCGCGATTACTTTCTCGAAAATCTTTAAACTTGGCTCTTTCCTTCAACTTTAAGCCCTTATATCTCGATTAAGGAAGGAAGATTACAAATATTTTTTGCTTAAAAACTATATCTCCAGATTTTTTTTTAATTCCTACATTTTTTAACTTCTTTTATTTTTACACTATTTTTGTGGTTTTGATTTGGTACATGAAGTTTTTATTTATTTTTGCCCGGAGTATCGAACCTACGCCTTACCAACTACGAGTTCAAGGCTCTACCGATCAAGCCACCACAGCCCAAAATAGTGATCGGGCAGTCTCTCCAGTTAAAATCGAGATCAGAAGCTCACTCGCAGTCGATTTAGGTATTGAAAGATTGGTAACGTTTTGGTAAATCTCATATGCCCAGTCTCACCTTAGTACGACTTAAATTAACAGAGATAATACTTAAGACATTAATCCTCAATGACTATTCTCTTGCTCCGAAAAAACGGAAAACTAAATACAGATAGTCAGCAATTCCTCTCTCAACTTCGAGGAAAATTGGATGCAATAGACGCTAAATAATTCCTGGTTGGAACAAAAAGGGATTAAGTAAGATGTGTGGTTTTGCTCTGTGACGCAGCGAGAAAGGGAATTGATTAATGTGCTGTTGATGCATTAATTTGCAGGTAACAGGACTAGCATGTCGCCGGTGGATTGGGATGAAGCGAGACCCACGTGATAACAGGCCAGACAACTCCCCTCCCCCCCGCTTCGTTACGCCACCAGTAGTCGATCTTTGAACTTGGCGCGAAACTTAAAAACAGTGCAGTTTACCAGTAGTGTTGCTTGCTCTGGTTGATATAGATGAAATAGGAAATATGTAACTTCGGATGCACATTTTTGAATACAATTCTGTTGGATTTATCTCTTCCTTCCCACGTACCGGAATGTAGAGGCAATTAAAAAATATATATGTATAATATAAGTCTTAAGTATCTGCTGAGTGAAAAGTGAGTCAGCGAGTTCCGCTGCCGAACAACCTGCATGTAAAGCAAAAAGCTGGACGCCTCATGGAATAAATTTTAAAGTTCGGAGGTAAGTACTCTTTTCTCAGATAAACAAATTTACATTTTATGCAGTTAAGATTTCTTAAGTTTTCCTCCATTACACAAACAATTGTCAGTTTCCTTTCCGATATCTTTGTCTGTAATTTGTAATTTCAGCATACTGCTTTAATATTTGAAACGGTTAACTTGCAACTTTTTATTTCTTTATTTTTTCAACTTTGAACACGCATTTATTCGAAATGGATTTTCCAAACTAACAATATACATATGTCAAAATTTTCTGCGAATATACTTGTTGCTATCAGAAGCGTAACTTGGTGTTGATATTCAGTAAAAATGTAAACAAGTTTATTGAAACAGGCTTTTAACTGAACTAATCTTATATTTTCGGTTTCGATTAAATTGTTTTATACGCTAGCATGTGTTATTTTGATCAAAAAACATTCCTTGATGGGTTTCCGTAGTTCTGAGATAAAAGATTAGATTTGAACGCCGGAGGTCGTGGGTTCGATACTTAAACATTTCCCCCCAACTACGCCCCTGCAATGTTATTCAAACAAGCTGGTTCTGTGCGTAAATTAAAAAATATATATATGGTTTTTTTTTTCACTGTTGTCTTTAGGTTTTATGATATTTATGCACACATTGTGGTTAAATTAACGGTATTCATAATTTCTGGGCTTGCGAAAGATTAATTTTGAGCAGTGGATACACAACGTGTTTTTGCCAAATGCTCTATGCTTGTTTGTTTATGCTTAAAAAGGGCAAAATGTCTTGAACTACATATTTTTTGAACTCCTTGGGTTTTCTGTTAATAAGCTTTCAGGAACTCTGAAACTGTAACATAAATTGAATTAAAGGGCTGTCTATAAAGTATGTTACAAACTTTTGAACAAATCCCCCCCTCCTCCTTGTTACATGTAACGCTGTTCAACATGAGCATATTGTTATAAACAACGCGTGATGTCACACTTCTTGTTATTCCCTCCCTTCCCCCTGTCACAAAACTGTCACATTGATTTCCTAAAAGAGCATACTTAGCAAAATGTTGATCTAAATTTAACATATATGAGGTTTTAAGTATTAAAGAAAGTTGCCAAAATGGTCATTCTATGAAAAGTTTTTTGAAAAATATTACTTTGTCATCAATTAATGCTTTTTAAAATAATTTTTCAAAAGCCTAAAATGATGAACAATTAAAGCCCCCCCCCCCCCCCACACACAAGAATCATTAGCAGCAGAAAAAGCTAAAAATGGGAAAGTAGCCGAATTCCAAAAAAAAAAGGCTGTTTAGATATTGAATACATTTTTTGATATACAACATACAGTATTCATGATGTATCATTCATTCTTTAATTAACGTTTTTCAAGTTGAATTCCTGTGTAATTTTTCGAGAGTGCCCACCGAAGGGGGGGGGGGGGGGTCGGAATCATAGTCTCATAGTAATGATAGCTTTTCAACGGCTATAGTTATAAATAACTGTGCCCTTGAAATTTTAAGGGAGATGGAGATGTTTTTTTTTTTTTTTTTTTTTTTTTTTGAAGGTTTCATAATTGAAGGGGGTAGGGCACCGTCTACTTTGGGGATGGCACCCAAGCATTCACGTCTTTTTAAAAGCATAAATTTGCTCAGCTAAGTTAACATTAATAATCTGGTATTATGTACTTTAATTTGATGTTATGTCTTTGAAACATATTGCAGTCCTGTTTCCCGTTTACTTAAGTAAAAATGTTTATTTATTTTTTAAAATTTCATTTAATTCTTATTCAAATACAATAGTAATATTATTTTTTGTTTTGATGTAATTGTAAAATGAAAGTTCATTTATTTATTTGAATACTTCTTAAGACTTAATGTTTCAATACAATATACGAGTACTTAAAATGCGATTAGTTAAAAAACAATTTCTAATGAAAAATAAAACTGTGTTTATTTATCACTTTGTTTTAACATGATTGTAAAATAAAATCGTGTTTAGTTATTTGAATACTTTGTAAGACTATGAATTAAGCTCAGTGTATTTTTTAATGTATGATTATCGGTTCCTTTTTATGTTTTCAAATGAAAAAGTAGAACTTGTAATGCTACTTGAATAACAGAAGACAATAATAAATAAACCAAATAGTTTTATTTAACCAAAATATTAATCGAAGTGCTCCCTTCCCAATATCATTGTGGATCGACAAACGATGACGTCATTTGCTAGTTGGATGGCCTTTTTATCTCGAAGGCCTCGGATGAAGCCCCTGAAGTTACAACGTCGGCTGGTTGTACTAACCGCCATAGGAGGATTTGCGGGTCTTGTAGCCGCCCTGGTTTGTACTATAAAAACCTTTTGCTCATCCGTCTGTCTGAAGCCCCATCTCTTCGAGAACCATTGGGAGTTTAGAGTCGCACAGAGTATCGGAAAAGTGGAAAACTTACAAAAAGCTCATTTCGACCCGTTTTTTCTTCAATTACCTGAGATACTTTTAAAAACCTCAATTACGACTATGAGTGCAACAAGGGCAAACTCTCCAATGCAACCAAAGTCTAGTTCGACCTTGTTGCACGCATAGCCTTAATTCACATTCTTTCGCTCTGAACATTCTTTCAGTACATTTTTATGAGAAACTAGCTGCACAACCCGGCGTTGCTCGGGTTAAAATACATTGCATGTTTAATGATACATAAAATACTTAAGAATTCTTTTTTTAACGTAGATAATATAGATTTCTATTTTAAATATTGAGAGACTTAGTCGACCATTAAACATGCGATGTGTAGAGAATGTAACAAATTAATTAACTAATTAATTAATTGAAATTGAAATAATTATAAGTTAAAATACGAAACATCTTAGTAAATTGAAAAGTTATGTTTTATTTTACGTTGACGTTCACAGACGTTTTGGAACTTTCTAGATCATTCTAGAAATATTGAGAATTTTCTAGAACAATCTAGATCGATTGTAACAGTTGCACACATTCTGGAGTTTTCCAGACTATTCCTAAATTTTTATGAACTTTCCCGTAGTTCTCATAAGTTAGAAAAGGACAGACATATACTTTTTCACATTTTTGCCACCCACAACCACCCACTTCCACCCACCGCGACCAAACTCCCTTATTCCCACCAGGAGACCAAGGGGGGCTTGCCACCCCAAGCAGAAGTTGATTGGCATTGGTGGTGATAGAGAAAACCCTGTCTTTACGTACGCACATTAGCATTTTATATATATATATATTAAGATCTATTTAACTAATGCGTCGGCCCACCCTTAAAGTCAGGCAGACGCTTGGATATTCAATAAGTTCTCATTTTTCGTAACAGACCTGCTCCAAAACCTAACTTCTACTGTCATTCACGAGTTTATGAGGTGGTTGCTGTCGACATCTAAAATATTACAGTATAAAGGCTCCAGAGTAACTCATTAATTGCATACGCTTAAAAGACATTTACACTAAACATGCCATTGTTGAGCAGCAGTTTCAAATCTTGTAACAAGGCAGTTTACAAGTTAATAAAATCTTCTGCAGTAAGAACAATAGTTCTAAAGTTTTTGCTGTTAATTCCTAAATTTACACAAATCAAAATGGATCGCGAAATAAAAATTTCAGACTATCTTCTTGTTTTTATGTTTTAAAATTCTTTCCCAAATATTGAACTTCGAAGAAACGGAATAAGGAACATAAAAGTATCGTACAAACAGAGACTGAAAGAAAGATTCGACAATATATAAAGAAATCACTACTTTTCTTTGCTGTGAAAACCTTTCTTCAAAGATTTTCCCTGACAAACCATCATTCATAATATTCTTACAAAGCGATGGTTTCTAGATAGATGGTGAGGTTGAACCATTAATCATCGACGTATCAAGCCGGCTCCTTTTAAAATATGGATGATCTAATAGAATCTTTGCAAGAGAAGGGATAACGTATTACACAAGCCCCTCACATTTTTCTTAATATCTTATACATTCACCAGAAATGGCAGTTCGAATGAGCTTCGAAAGGGAAATCATTTGTGATCCGCGAGCAGAGAGAGTTATCTGTCAAAAATTATTTTATCGTTTGTCGCACGTATTGGTGAAGAAAGATAGCATTTTTTAAAATTCCAAATACTGCCATGACTTGTCAAGATGAACACATTTAGTAAGAAACTTATGTGTGGAAATTTTGTAGAAAACAGCAGCATGATAAGGGCCATTCTACGGAAAACGGTAATTTTGTCCCGCACGTGACGCTTCATATATTTCACAAAAAAATAATAATTTTATAGATGAACAAAATTTTGTTGCTTAAGAAATTACAAACGCTTGTGTGATTTCTTAAGCAAAAACTTTCTTCAAAAATTATTTCTTTTTTTATGAAATATAGGAACCGTCACATGCGGGACAAAATTACCATTTTCGATGGAATGGGTATATACATATTTTTTTCCAATGGTTTAAATAATTATTTCTAAACTAATGAGATATGTTTCTTTAACGTTGGAACCACAGCTTTCAAAATCTACAATTTGTTTCGTCACTGCTGTATCAATAGAGCAAAAATATTCGCTTATTCATAAGTTACCAGAGGTTGACTTTGGATGTCACGCACGTGACGCATGTAAATAAATTTTATTTTAAATAACAAAACTGTTTGATAAAAATATAATTGTGTCCGGAGTATCTTTGTACCAAATGTAAAGATTAAAGAAATTGCTTACCCCTGTTTCGTTAAAATATTAAGAGATATGACGAAATATTAATGAAATTTAAGCGTATTTTTGTCCCAAAAGTGACGGTGGAATGACCCGTAAACATGCTTCCTGTGTTCGTTTTTAAAGAATATCGTGACGTGTTTCGCAAATAATTACATACACACAAATATTTTTTTTTATGTAAGAGTACAATTCTGCCGTGGGCAGGTGAACGGCAGTATCTGCAGAACTGAATTTTCGAAATATTGGAAGAAATGCGTTTTTGATTCAATACTAACAATAGAGAAATGTCGGAATTTGAAGAGTTTTTTTTTTTTCTTGTTTTGCGCATTTTTAGTGGCAAAAAAATAGCTTGTACGATAAAGCTGACGCACAGCAGATGAAAAAAAAGGGAAAAAAAAAATTAAATGAAAAATTTGCAGCTGCTGCCTTTTACCATACCACGACAGAATTTCATCATTCTTGTTAGCATTTTCGGGCTCTTAGTTATAAACTATGGCTATTTGAACTGCGTTTTTTCGAAATCGTTAGTCATAAATACCATTTGGATCACGCAAACTTAGAAACAAAAAAAAGCAGGTGCAATTTTTACGGTCTTGAACGTATTGTGAAATTTAATACGACACTTAAATTTTTACAGATAGAAAAGTGCAATTGTTTCTAAATTGAAATTTAGAATTCTTTGATTGAAAATCCTGGTGTGTAAATTTCTGATTACCAAATTACCTACGTACTGAATTTGGCAAACATAGGACATAAACAGATAATCTACTTAAAGAACATGCACACAAACACAGATATCGTACACACAGAATGAGGTGGGCACATCTATAATGATAATATAGTTTGAGATGTGTTGATGTTCATCTACTTGTTCGGTACATATGTAAATACATAAAAGATATATTGATAGATAAGAAAGATATGGAGAGGGATTCAGTTAATAAGAAGACTGATGACAGCGCTAATTTTCTGAGCCTTTTGATGGCTGCAAACGTAAATTTCAGCATGCTTTCAGAACCTATTCCAAATGGCACTGAACAAAATTCCAAGCAGTATCACATTTAGAATTGGAATAAAATTGAAGAGAAAAGGTTCATGGTCGTCAGAAGCCATTTTTAGAAAATATGATCGACTTTTAAAGGGTTATAATTAAGATACTTACGTTTAACTTCATAAAGAAAAAAGCAACTAAATTCAGTGCTTTAAATAATACTAACCTAATGTTCAGGGCCTTAAATATCTGTCATATGCGCTCAGAAAAAATAACTCAGAAAAAAAAATTATATGTAAAAATTTAGGTTTATATTATGTTTGGCAGTGCTTTAACAAAAAAATGGCACATTGTCCTTTTTAAAACAGAAGTCCCCAATAAGACCAACTCTGAAAAAACGCAAGGAATTAGATCAAACTGAAAAAATTAATAGTTCTTTATTGCGAATATAAAAGCATATTAAACCCCATTGAGAATACTCAAAAACAATATCAAAAGTTCCATATGAGGCAGTGAGAAGCAAAGGGATGTAAGTGGACATTTTCAAGTTTTGAGTAAAACACGTTTAAAGATAACTTTCTAGGTAGGTTTTCGTTGATTTTTTATTCTAAATCACTCTGTACAGAAGCACCTACCAGGGCGACTAGTACGATCTCTTGCCCCAAGACAGAGGATAACTTCACCTACCATGTGTACTGGTTATCTACAAAATTTTTAATTTTGCCACTTACATCCCTTTGCTTCTCGCTGTCTCATATGTACATCAATGGAAAGAAGAAAATTCGAGTCATCACGTTCGAGGCACTGATAAGTAGTTAATTTTTTTTATTTTGTGTCACTCTTGTGCACAACTAATGCACATATGTTCAGCATATGCAGCCCTGAATTATATCCTTAACCCAACCTTTCAGAGTCTTAGTAAGGATACTGAGTCTTAATAATGGCTACCGTGGCCTCGTTGGGCTGTTTTTTTTTTTTTTTTTTTTTTTTTTTTTTTTTTTTTTGTAGGGTTATCAAATCACAGAAAGAATAGCGGTACACAGCGAAATTTTTCTTTTTGAGTTCACTGACCACATAAATAAGGTTTTCAGGGGCAATTAACCATTTTGTGTGCTAGCAAACTACAGTGAACAGTGAGAAAACAAAATTTACTGTGATACAAGATCAGGCAATTTTGACAACTCTTTTGTAATAACGGTTGCCTGTTGATAACAAATGGCTTGTTGGTAACGCTTTATCATCAGTTAGACTTTCAGATGGCAAAAAAAGTCACGATCTAGCGAGTTTTTGCTTTCCAACGTAGGAAAAAAGTGTTAGAGTTTACTTTATCGGTCTACACGGCTGTATTCAGTACACTCACTGAATATGGTGGAAAAAAAGCTTTTAAATGGATGACTTGATTCGAGGCGATAATCTGGAGAATTTCCAAAGTTTGTAAAGCTTCAAAAACTAATTATACATAATTTGATGATTGCTGAAGACGGCATTGAAATTAAATTCGTCAACATTATAAACACTCAACATTGTGATTGCCATTATTCATTTTCAGCATCAGATAAAAAGTTTGTTCCACCTACTACCAGCCATCCAACTAACAAAGAGAAAGGGGCTCAATCAATTCTAACAGAATTCGATCAAATCGAATACGAACAATCTACCAGTCTGTACACCCAGAAATTTCCTTTGCCCCAATCAGAATGAAATTTCTCGCTATGATACTGGTGGTAAATAGAATTCGATCGAGTCGAATAAAATTGAGTTGAACGAGCCCCTTAGTCAATTAAAAACATTATAAAAACGCTTCATTCCCAATTGACGACCAGATAAATGTAAAATAACTTAGATTGAAGAATTCTAAAGATTAAAATAGTGAAATTCTAATGTACTTAGATTTCTTTTTTTCCTCTCTCCTAGGACACAATTTATAATAAGTATATTTATATATCCAAATGATTCATCGTTAAAATGGACGTGTCGCATTTTTTCTCTTACCAAAACAAGAAATTTGGCACAGATATTCCAGAATATTCTGAATATTGCTATGATACATCCTTCATCGAAATTGTGAGCTATAAAAAATGCATTAAGATTCTGTGCTCCAGGTAGCAGGTGGTGGGGTTTCTGGGAATGAAAGGGATAAAATGAAGGAGTGAGGGGGGTAAATTCGATGTATTTATCATAAAATCTACTTTTGAATACGTTGCCATGGTTACCATCTCATCAGACTTGATATAAGGTTTTATTATTCAGTTTTTATCCGAAATGAAAGTTCCGAACATTTCACTTCGCTCAGTTTAGTATATTTTCCAGAATTATTTTAGATTTGAGTATCTCGACTACAAGTCATGTGCGTATTGACTTCAGTGCTCTAAAAAGAGAAGTTTTTTTTTTTTTTTAAATATTACAAAAATATTATTTTCTTGAAATGAAGTTTCAAGTGCACTATAAGAAACAAAATGAAACAGTTTTAAATTGTTCTCCATCGAGATAACTATTTTACTTTGACATATTTACTAAACAGCATATAAGAAAAATGGTAAGACTATGAGAATTCAAAGTGTGTTTTTCACTAGGAAATAATTATAAAAATATATTGATTTGTGCTAAAGGGTTTTACACTTATCCTGCAACTTTACTGCAAAATACCGCATTTCGATTGGTTAAGGTCAGTTCTGATTGACAGCGCGCGATTTTCGACTGTCGTTCGTAAGTATGAACTAACGCATTCATGACTTGAATTAATATCCTACAACAACGTACTATTGTTCATTGCATTGCCTCAATCCGATTTTACGTATTGCAAGGTTTTTCAAAACGTCTCTTAAGCTGAATTATTCTGTCAAATTTTCATATAATTAAAAGATTTAAGAAAAATTGCCCTGAACGATGAATAATCACGTTTAATCGGTAACACGATACGAAAGTAAATACAGTATAGTAATAGCTTGAAATAAAAGCAAGTAAATAGTTTGAATTAACAAAAGTACGGAGGTAAAAGGAATTAACGAGAAGTATTTCTTAAGATGGGTATGTTGTTTGCATATGCATTTATGTGAATAACATCACGATAAATGCAGTGACAATTGCGTTGCATGTTCGGAGTCGAATGAAAGTATTAAGGCCAATTCACATGGCGACCGAACCGTCCGTCCGTTCCGATATTTTTGCTGCCAAACTGGTTTTCGGAATCCGTTGCCATGACAGCACGCCGAATTTCTCGGCTCCCGTCACATTCTGGCGATGCTGGATTTTGACGGCCGTCCGATTCGGGGAGCGAATGTGATAGCCAATCAAAGGAGAGACGCCGTTTTTACTTTTGCGGGAATATTTCTCGTTTTGTTTACTGCTAGTTTCGTGCAAAATTTGTGGTTATTTTTCAAAAGACAGTTGATGTTTTTCAAAATGAGAATGCCTAGAAGTTATATGAGGGTTATTGCTCAATTATCTTTATTTTGCGTGGAATGCTTAATTAGATATAATTACGTGAAAATTTAGTTTTGCAATTTGTTTTTTCGTTAAAAAATAATTCCGCAGCTCATAGTAACTTGCAAAACCAGCTTCTAACGCTAAACATTGGCAGTGGGACCATTAACGAAACCCATTATTATTATTATTATTTTTGAATTAATCAGTAGAAGTTTTTGAATCTTTGTTTGAATAGTCATTGTTTCGAAATGTGATGAAGCAAATCATATTTTAACCAAGAAAAAAAAATCATATAAGTTAAATCTTTTATGGTTACGCGTTAAAAATGTTGTCAGATCCTAATGATATTAAACTGTCTTAAACATTTGCTGGACTTTTCAAGCTTTTGAATAAATAGGCTTTGCCACGAACTTATATGAATATAATATGTGCTATTTTGTCAGAAATATCCTGACATTTTCAAAAATTGTCACTTTTTTGGATTTCTGGATAAATATAATAATCGAATTCTTTTGTAGCTTTTGTCATTTTAAGAGTATGCTTTAGCTCACTTCCCAGTAAAAATTTAGTTACGCAACATATTTAAGAATCCAACAACAAATTGAAGAAGTCAAAGTTTTTTTATCGATCATCCTGAATCGTAAAAAGAGGAAATTTGTACCCAAATTTATCTCAATATAAATATTTTAAGAACACTGTTTGTAAATTTAAGAAATAAATAGTAATTCAAGTGAAAATCCATGTTAAAATATAGAGAAAACTCCTTTATTTAAAGAACAATGTTTATATATTTAAGGGGGTTTTTTGCTATTTTTAACAACATTTTTTCAGTTCTTAAGAGCATTTTTATAGATTTTTTAGGCCATCAAAGTCCGGACCTAATCATATAACGCTCAGTTATTACTAAACGATTGAAATATTAGACCAAAATTTTTTTTAAACGTTTAAAGAGACGAAGAGTGCTCTAGCTTGAACTTATATGAAATATCAACACCTATTGTAGTAGCATCGAATCGAAGTTTCATCTGTTGCATGCCTAGATTAATTTCAAACTAAATAGATTTTTTTTATGTATAGTTGTCATTAAATTTTTACTTTTTTTGCAAAAACTTCAACCAGCAAGTTTTTTCAAAATATTTGAACATTTAATCTTTTTCTCATATATTCTATTGAAGATTAGGAGGGGGGGAGGAGTAGAATGTAGTACAGATGCTTTTTTTTTATGTACAATTCTCATTGAATTTTTACTTTTTTGCTAAAACTTCAACCAACAAGTTTTTCAGAAAAAAGAAGTATAATAATAATAATAATAATAATAATATTTCTCTCTTAAATTCTATTAAATATAAGAGGGTGGGGGAGGTGTGTAGACACGTTTTTGACAGAGATGTTGTAGACAGAAATTTGATAAATTTTCTGTTACACTACTTGCTTACCCTTATCATTCGGCCATTTTAATTTCTACTGCCCCAAATTCTTTAAAACGTTCAGAGTGATCCTACTAACCGCTTGCTTGACGTTCGTGACAAACAATAATGTATTTTTAAAAGGCTTGTTGCAATCACAGCAACATCGCTTTTTACTTCTTGTTAATTTTATTTTGATTAGGAGAGCGACAAAAGAACGGCATTAGATCCGCGCTCTTCACCCCTAGCGGGTGAACACCTTCACGTGGCTATCGGACGGAGTTAGTATGAATGTTGCAATATTTTCACACCTATCCGTCACCTCCGATAAATCGGAACGGGCGGACGGATCGGTCGCCATGTGAATCGGCCTTTATTCAAGCGACTCTACCGAATCGGTAGACAAATCAATGCACAACGCATGTAGGGAAGGATTGAGCATTGAATGGTCTACCAATAGAGTCCTATGTGCCATACCACATCTCGGCCGAGGACTCGTAAAAGATTTTCGCCAGCATCCTGCCCTGGAACTGGCTACGAGGAGCATGCCTCCGTCTGATGAGAAACTAGGTGGTAGGATTCTGAAGTGGTAATGGCTACCCGCTGGTCGTGGTTCCTCTAGAATGGTTGCCTGTCTTTGGGGTAAGCATGGCATTGCAAAAGGGACCAGTATTTAGCCTCATTAGAAGCAAATTATTTTTCTGACTTTGATTTTGCCCTTAGAACAGAAATATGAATGGAGGAAACAGGTTCAATGATTGGCTTAACAAAATCTGAGTCTACGACCCCAAGGCACGTGACTGAACATCGATGAATGGTTGACACGCTTTGCGTGAAACTAGCAAAAAAAAATCTGATTTCTTCCAATGCTTTGCTTTAAAATCTATCACGTGACTTGGGGTCCTGGTCTACGTAGGAAAGTCTTCACTCCTTCCATTTTATCTCTTCTCAATGGTTTTACCCGCTTCAACGGAAAAAGGAAAAAAATCTTTTTGCCGTCGTCGTCAGCATTCTATAAAAAAGTAGGTATAAAGATAACACATACCTTTGACCCAACACAATTTTGAAACCAGGGCTACTACCACTCTAATTATACATTAGAAACATGAAGCACCGCAAGAAAAGACAAAGAGACAATTCCATGTAACGTGGAAACTTGGTGTTAAAAAGCATTACTGAAATGTGTCTCAACTTTTTTTGCATGTACATGTATTAACTGAATTTTACAAATTAGAATATCGTAGAGTCAAGTGAACCATTTTCTTTTGAGCTTGCATTCTGTTAAAATTCTCTCTCTGGAAGAAGAATTTTAACGATGCATATTTTATTGTTTTAACATGTTTCTACAAATCAATTGCTTTTCTTTTTTTTTTTTGACAGATCAGTTCTACAAGAAAACAATTATTACTGTATGTTTTGAAATTTCTATTTAAAATGATATCATTGGGAACTCATTGCTAAATCATTGATTTTTAATAACGTGAGTCAGGAAAGGTTAATTTTTTTAACATTTTAATTTTATAGCTTGTAAATTAAAGCATTCTTACTGTTTCCCCTACTCATTTATATTACTAAAAAGAAATTATGGGACAACTGAGGCAGTGATAAGCAAAAAGATGTAAATTGCAAAATTAAAAATTTGGAGATAACCAGTACAAATAGTAGGGACCCTCTCCTCTGTCTTGGGGCAAGAGATAGTACTAGTAGCCCTGGTAGGTGCTGCTGTATAGCTTGATTTAGAAAAAAAAAATCAATGAAAGCCTACCAAGCACGTTATCTTTATAAGTGTTTTACTAAAAACTTGAAAATGTCCACTTACATCCCTTTGTTACTCACTGCCTCAATTCGAAATTTACAAAAAAAAAAAAAAAAAAAAATTCTTTGTGGGGAATAAGCCAACTATTTTTTAACGCGAGTCTCACGTTGTTCACAGCCAATAAAAGATAAAATTAATTTATTAATGGTATATAGTGATATTTTAGGTATAATGTTATTTCAGAGGCTGATGAGGGATTAGCATTAATGCACACACCTATGCATAATTTATAATACTACTGACATTAATAAAATGGCATTATTGCTTTTTATATATTTTTAACCGACTTCAAAAAGGAGGCGGTTATCAATTCATACCGTATGTATGTTTTTTTTTTGTTTGTCCACTCATAGCGTCTCACCTAGTGAACCGATTTTGATGATTCTTTTTTTAATGGATAGGGGATGGCTCAACTTAGGTCCCATTACTTTGTTTGACCATATTTGTTCTTTAGAAAAAAAGTTATGGGCAAAAAACAGTACATTTTATGCAATTTCCCTAGTAAATGATTTTGTAGCGAAGTTCGCACGTTTCATCCGTGGATAACGGTGGCTCAGTGGTAGAATTCTCGCCTCCCATACGAGCGACCCGGTTTCAAATCCCGACTAGGACAAAGTGAATTTTACTAAAATTTTGTTTCTACTGTTTCCCGTATTTTCTCGAATCTTCTATTAATTTCTGTATCTTTGCAAGTCTGGAAAGTTCCAGCACTTTCTCAAGTTGTATATAAGATGTAACGTTTATTCGTGGTTCTGAATAAAGATCTCGAGTTGAGACTAACGAGTATTCGCTTCATTTGGCTTTCACATTGTCTTCGCTATCTTCATCTACGCGACAATAGGAAACTCATTGTTATAAAACTTTGGTGCCCTATAACAGTAACATTGATAGTAATTGTAATGATAATTTTGAATGAAGGCTTCTCTGAAGTAAGCATCAAATTTGTTCAAGGGATATTTCGATAATAGGGATTCTGGCGCTGTCGTCTCATTTTTGACGTAAATAATTTTATTTTAGTAACCCTGCTGATTTATAGTAACCTTATTTGAATCATCAAAATCTTCCTTTCTTCAATGCTATTGCTCCACAGTAGGAGTCCTCCATAGGATTGCTCTATAGTAGGATTGCTCCATAGTAGGTCCACCTAACCTGGAAGCGAGGTGATGCAGTGATTAGGATCTGCTAAGCCTTCACAATGCTACCATTAGGTTTGACTCAACTACTCTGTAGTATTTTTATCGTTATCATCTATGCCGATAACAGATGATCGGGGCTAAGTAAGAAAATACAGGATTGCATCATGAGCAACTTAGATGCTGTGGAATGTAAATTAGTTAGGAAAAACGTAATACTTAAATGGTTATAATTAAATTAACTACGCATGATTTGCAGAGAGGAACAAAGATAAGTTTTTAGTGCCAATCGCCTAAAGTTTAACGCGTGTCAATAGTTTTTTTTTTTTTTTTAGTATGGAGCA
The DNA here is from genome assembly GCF_026930045.1 of Uloborus diversus. Lineage (NCBI taxonomy): Eukaryota > Metazoa > Arthropoda > Arachnida > Araneae > Uloboridae > Uloborus > Uloborus diversus. Next base: position 20,487 of record NW_026558788.1, read on the forward strand.
TTTTTAAGAAAAAAATGCGAAGTTTCATGATGGTAACTTATTATTTCCGAAATACCTACATTTACACTAAAAAGAATGAAATAAAAAAATTTTGAAAAAAAAAAATAGAACCGACTTCAAAATTGCTCTAAAAAGTGAAAAATAATTTTATTCTTTAAACACCATCGATAATGCTTTTAAACATAATTTTTGAAGTTGGCGCAAAAACGATAAATAAAATCATTCACAGCCATAACTCATATACAACTATAAATTTAACCAGGACCAGTTTCTTCACTATCACATACATTATGCATTGATGACAGCATATTTGAATAGCGATACAAATGTTTCGTTCGTAACTTTGGATGCTTTTCTGAAAAAAAATATGAACGAAGCATGGTTACACTGGATTTTACGTTTTGTTTTTGCGCCAACTTCAAAAATTATGTTTAAAAGCATTATCGATGGTGTTTAAAGAATAAAATTATTTTTCACTTTTTAGAGCAATTTTGAAGTCGGTTCTATTTTTTTTTTCAAAATTTTTTTATTTAATTACTGCAAGGATCAACGTCTCGGCCCTCATATTTCTAGTATGCTTACATAATTAGTTTCGTATGAACATTTTCACCTTCTGTAGATAAAAAATGATTTTTCTACCTATAAAAGAAGAATTTTTAAACATTAGCACCAGCAGCCGCAGACTGACAGAAAAGATGCCGTGAAAAATTGAAGCAAGAAAGAAAGTGCATTGCATACCAAAAGAAACATTGTTCCCGAATGAAAGAATATAGGATGAGGAAAGTTGGAAATCCAAAGAAGCTGCCTCAAGCAATTCAAGATGAGTTGAAAATAAACGAGTTGATGTGTGCATCACATGATTTCCTTTTATTTCAATTTAATGTCATTTTCCTATTGATGGCAATTTTAATGTGATTCAATAGTTTACTCTCTAAATGTCACCAAAAGTGGCCAAATTAAAACCAGATTTAAAAAAAATCGCCAAATTTGTCGCCAAGTTGGCGACAAAACTTGGCGACCAAAAGTGTCCGCCAAATTGTAACACCACTTGAGTTTACATCGAAATTAACAATGATTTCCCCCCAAAAATGGGCAAATGACCCCTGTAGAAACACCCGAATGAAACCAAAAGGGAAGGTGCACAACTTGACACCACTAGGAGTCCACGTACGAAATTTCAACTTTCTAGAACATACCGCTCTTGAGTTGTGCTACGTCAATACATACGTACATAGAGACGTCACGAGAAAACTCGTAATAAACTCGGGAATCGTCAAAATGGACATTTCGCGTTTCTATATATTTTCTAAGGCACTTATCCACGTGTGGTCGAGTCGAAAAAAAACTCAACATTCATTCGGGGGTGAGTAAAAAGGAAATTAAGGTAGACTTTTGAGTGAAATTTTTTTCGCGAATATAATACTTCCTTTTTTGTAAAAGTAAGTAGAAATAGAAACTTTCAAGGATGAAAAGTGACTAAATTCAGGCGTCTTAAAAATCCCCTTAACAAGTATACAAATGTGTAAGTACATAAGGAAAGGCGCTAGTTAAATCAAAGCAGTTTTTAATGTATGCCATACTTCCTAAATAACATCAAAAATAAACATGATTTTTTTTCGTATATTTAAAGAAATATATTTAAAAAATGCTTTTCAATTTTTTTTAAAGAAACATCACAAACTATTTGTCTCAGCTATTAAAAAAAACTACACTTTGTAATAGTAAAGCTTTCAGAAAACGAAGAAAAGGCGTTTCCCTTTTTGCAATTACCTTAACTTATTACCGACACTTTTAGCAACTATAAAACAATAATTGCTGTTTCAGCGACGGTGTAAATATACTTATGCATGAGAATGTGTTTGAATAAAAGCTTAAGTTTCCCTAAAAAATAACAGCTAAAAAGAAAAAAAAAAAAACATTTTATTTCACGAAAATAAAGCAACCACACACAATCCTTCTTTCCTGCCCCGTCCGAAAGCTTAATTATGCTATAGTATTTGAACACGCATCTGGCAACACTAACGCAAGCTTCTGTAATAATAGTAATTAAAACCTCTTACTAGAATTTTCCCTTTCGTTGTTACTGGGGATGTTAAACGTCGCGTGAACGGCATGCATATTTGATGAACTATAAACGTAGGGATAAAGTTTCCCATTCTTTTTCCCTGTGTCACAAAGAATGCTCAGCTGAATTATGCATGAAGCCTTCTTAATTTCAAGATTTTGTCAGTCTTGGCAGGCTGCAGTTAAGCAGCGAATTTCATTTGTGTAATCTATATAAGTGGCGAGAGAATGACGAAGGTTTGAATAAAGAGAGCCGATAACATAAGTTTTGTTGCGAGGCCGATGTCGTTGGATTTAATTTGAGAGAAAGCTTTTAAGGTTTTCAGCTTTTAGTTAAAATTGACTCAATATTAATTAATACTGCATAAATAATGTTGAATCATGCATATTTATGCGGGCACTTATGGCACTTTGAAGATGCAGGTACAGCTAAATTTTGTATGCGAAGGTTGACAATGTTTTTACTTTTTTTTACAAAAAAGGAAGTATTGTATTCGCGAAAAAAATTTGACTCAAAAATCGGCCTTAATTTCCATTTTGCTCACTCCCGAATTAATGTTCAGTTTTTTTTCCGACCCGACCACACGTGAATAAGTGCCTAACAGCGTTTGGACATGCGAAATATCCATTTTAACATTCCCCGAGTTAATTACAACGACTTTTCTCATGACGTCCGTATGTACGTATGTATGTATGTGCGTATGTATGTCGCATAACTCAAAAACGGTATGTCCTAGAAAGTTTAAATTTGGCACAGACTGCTAGTGGGGTCTAGTTGTGCACTTCCCCTTTTGGATGCATTCGGGTGTTTCTAAAGGGGTCTTTTGCCCCTTTTTCGGAGAAAATCATTAATTTCAATGTATACTCAAGTGTTATAATTTGGCGGACACTTGGCGATATATCGCCAGTCTGTTGGTAGCCAAGTTTTGTCGCGAAACTTGGCGATTTTTTTTTTTTTTAATCTGGTGTCAATTTGACCACTGGTGGTAATATTCAGAAAGTAAACTATTGAATCACATTAAAATTGCCAATAATGGGAAAATGACATTACAATTGGAGTAAAAGGAAGTGAAGTGATGCACACATCAGCTCGTTTTTTTTAATAAATAAGGTTAAACAATGTACAGCTCGGTTGAATTTTCTGCTGCTGGGACTTCAACCGCATTAAATATCAGTCTGGACCAGAATCTTGCAATTCAGATGTCGTAATTATTAAAGAAGATTTAAACAGCTTTTTGACAGCAATTTTAAATGGGAATTCCGCCATACAGTTATTTTTTGGTCATTCATAACGACACTTAAGAAAGGTCCAGTTATTTTATAAATGGAATGCACCAAAACTTTTTTGGCCGTGTGAATTTCGAACGTGAATTTCCTTAAATAATCAGAAAAACTTAAATTTAAAGTGATCATAAATAAAATATATTGTGTAATTGAGATGGTAAAAACTGAAAAAAAAAAAATATTTCTAGCAGCAATTTAAATTTTGATGCACTTTGAATCGTTTTTTCTTTTAATGCACTGTTTTTTTTAATTTATTTAAGCAATTCTCAATTGTTATATAAGACTCTGCCGTAAAAAGCAACACGAAACTCTTCAAATTAGGGCAGAAAATGTGAAATTCTCACGCTTTCATAGCCGAGACAACTTAACTAAATTTTGAAAATGCGTTTGTAGATTGTTACTTCACGCATTAAAAATGTTTTCAATCAAATTGTCATCTTGAAATTTTATTTTGAGACACTGTTCATTTCTAATAACGATAAATGTACTATCGTTAACATTTACTTTGGTTGGACTAAGAATAAATAATGTTTAATTTTTACGTAAATTTTTTTCAACGTCTCATTAAAAATCCTAATTATGGAAGGCCCAATAAAACTTTATAACATGAAAGTTGTAAATCTTTATACATAAATGGCTACTTCTGCATGTATGTATGTATGTCCGGGGTAATCTTCAAAACTACTGGACCGATTTGAACCAGTTTTCTACCATAGATAGCTACATTATCAGGGAACATTTTAGTCTATAATTTATTCCCAAAAAACATAGTTTAAAAACGTTATGATGGAAAACAGTAAATGTCATGTAATTTCCCCATTAAATGATTAAATATAAAACCCATTGTTACAAAATTTCGTTGCCTTACAACATCAATATTAATAGTAATCATAATGGAAGTTTTGAATCAAGGTTTTTCAGGAGCAAACATAAGTTTAAAGTCGCACATTATATTTAGAAACCATTTAGAAACTCAACTTTTTGCACACTTAGGGAAACTTAGTAGAGAGCTTTTTTTTTTTTTTTTTGTATGTCTGTACTATTTAATTAAATAAAGCGCACGGTTTTTTAGTGATCTTTGTTTTTGTTAGTTCATATTTTGAAAATTCTTCAATTTTTTATAGGTTTCAATTCGTACTTTTGTTTCTAAATGAATACTCGTTCGTTCTTTGTACTTGTTGCTATTTGACTTTTATGGGTAAGGAAGAAGATCGATTTTTAATCACGTCAAAGCGGTGCGTTTTGAGTTCTTCCAGTTAAAACAGAAAACAAAAGAAAATAGCGATTGTTTCTCACAATTGTTACTGACCCAGGTAAAGCTGGGTATTTTGACTAGTTCAAAATAAAGAATAAATTGAAAGAGAACAATGAATATGAATAAGAGACGGAAATGAATAATAAAATGGTGGAATAACGTTCTTTATTTGAACTGTTGCTAAGAAGAGCTCGTTTGCTTGGGACAGTACATGGATTGGAAATTTCGTAAAGACAACAAATCGTGCGAAACTGGTTTGGCATAATGCGTATATCTGAAATTCCGCCAAGGCATCTTATTTCATTTTAATTATTTCTGATGCTATATATCATGTTGATATGTTTGGGATAGTATATAAATACCACCAAGAGAGTTAGTCCGGCTATTTAGTTACCATAATACGTACATCTGAAATGCCAAGACGACACCGAATTGTTAGTTGCAGTTATAATACATAAAGCAGTTGCGATATTACATAAGAACTAAGTAGTCACGAGGAAAACTACAGAAGAAAGGTTTGGGATGACCACAGTATGCTAGTTTAATGATGTTCTCGCCCATTGGCGGATTTACCATGTCGCAATTGCGAGGGCCCCTGCAATCATAGTGCCGTCAAAGGAGATGCCAAATTGCACACGATGAATGTTTTATAAATCATCTGTCGAAAAATGTCAACCCCCCTAATTGACTAATGTTGGCGTCTGCACCCCAAACAAACCTGTAAATCCACCATTGCTTTTACCTTATACTTGTAACTTCTCCAAGCGGGGCTTGTTTGTGGCTCTCTTTTTCAACCAGCCACATACAGTGGTGGTAAAAAAGAATTGCATCATCCGCCCCGCAAAAGAGAGGAATATCATCCCGAGTGCATTCAACACACAGTCAAGCATCCCGTATCCCAGACGATTTGGGGATGTATTTCTGATCAAAGAGTTGGTGGGCTTCACTTTGTGCAAGGAACAGTAAACGCTCGGGTGTATATTGGCATTTTGGAGGAGAAATGGCTTCCTATACTATCCGGGATCACTTTACTTCAGTTCTAAACGTCATTTTCCAGGATGATTCTGCTCCATGCCATAGGGAAAAAGTGGTAAGTATCAACTCGAAAACCTTTATCTCCTCATTCGACTTAAATTGACATGGGGTTAAGTAATTTTTTTTTGTTTAAACTCACACGCCAGGTTCAGAAATGGAGAAATGAGAATGGGGTCAGCAGTTTGCCTCGGCCCGGAAACAGCCCCGATACGTCAGTGATTAGATTCCTGCTGTTAAATGTTTATTTCATACGTTTTGCAGAATTTCACATGCATTCGTCATTTATCGGTCGACCAAAACTTCTCACATAATCCCATAGTTGTGAAAATGCAAGGTGACGCAATTTATTTTACCAGCACTGTAGGCGAAATCGCATCCGATACACAAAATCAGATTTTATCCAGGTGAACGCGTCGAAAATTTTTGCGTTGTACAGCGATGAGTACAGGAATCGAACGGGTTAATTCCAACAACGCAGGTAAGTAGCGGAAACCATTTAGCAAAACGTATCACCATATTAGTTCTCTATTGTCAAACTAGAAATCGCCCGTCAGGATATGATGGGTGGAAATTGTTTCTACATTTGAACGACGAAATTGCCTGTTTAGTTGTTGAATCTTGATAGGTTGAAATTTCAACCCTGACTCCAGTGGATGAATCCGAAACTCCAGTAGATAGCGTTCATTGTTGACCTCTTTTTCGTTTCTTCATTCCTCTGAAATGACAGTCTTATCAGTAAAACAGTTAAGTTACAGGATCCAGTTCAGCCTTGTGTTATCATGGCGTGGCGCGAGTTTCATTGTTTATGATGTCAGGAGCGTTACTCGATCATTGGCTATTATATATCTGAGGGTGTTAAGATAGTTTTAGTTAAAAATCACCAAACTAGTTCTTCATTGTTGAACATGAAGGTAAACTTAATCAAAAATCAACAAAATATTTCATCATTTACTGTTACATATAAAATAGCCCCAATTAAAAATCAAGGACTTAGTGGCACGATTTGTTTGGTGTTTTAGTTATTTATTTTAGAAGCCATGATTAGTTCGTAATGACATAAAAACCATTAAAAATCCTTGAAAATTTACTCAACTGTTTTATTCTAGAATTTATATTCTTTAAACTTGTGAACTAATTTCTTTAGGAAAGTTTATTCAGAAGTTTTTCAATCATGGACTTTTCAAATTGTCGACATTTTATTAGAGAAAGAAGTATTTCTAGTTTGAACTTAATTTCAAATCTTACACTTAAAGAAATCCAGAATTCTTTTTAAAATATTAGACTTTCCAAATGATCTAAACGTTTCTCTGTTATTTGAAAGAAAATACTTTCTTTAAATAAAGTAAACCCTTAATACATTTTGCCTTTTTTCGTTGGGAACAAAAGGCAAACCTAAATTCTTAACAATTTTAATTTGCGTATTTGATTATTTCTTTAGTTTTATCTATAGCCAAGTTTTCGGTGATCATATAAGAAGTTTCCAATTTATATTTTTAATTATAAGTTTTAATATTGCTAATAGTTTTATGCAATACTTAAAACTGAAATTTCTACCAAAGCAATATCTCTGAAGAAACTTAATTAATTTTGGCATATTGTTTTCCTTCTTTAGTTTTTTAATACAACTGGACGGAAAAACTTTTCAGTATTTTTTCAATCTAAAGGCCGAGACTTTTTCGTTAAAATATTTAATGATAAATTAATAATTTAATTTTTCTCTTAATAATTTGACATTTTTGAATCAAAATTTAAATACATTTGAGATAAAACGGGTTTCAGAATTTACAAACTAGTAAAATGCATAAACGAAGAATTTCTTTATTTAATTGAAGCGAAAATCTGGACAACTTATGATAATTTATGAATTAGTATCGCAGCAAACTAAAATTGTTCAATATTATTCTTTTTAGAAATAAATAATTTTACCTTAAAAATTTTTTTTCTTGCAGAGGGGGGGGGGGGGGGGAGTTTTGTCAGTGGGACGCGGGGAGTTTTCAGTAAAACGTTTAAAGGGAATTAAGTATGAATGAGGATAGTTTGTTTTATAATTTCTCAGGTTTAAATCAAACAAACACTGAAATCCTACCTTTTTATCAACTGAGAAGCAGATAAATACATATTAAAAGTCGATGTTTTCCAAAAAAAAAAAAAAAAAAACACGTTTTTTCTATTAACTAAACATCGTTAACAACTCAAAATAACCATTTTTGTAATTCTTAAGGGAATAAAGGTGAATAAGAATTTGTTTTGTTCACAATTTAAAGATAATAGGATACAAAATGAGTGTGTGCGTTTTAATGATTAATTTTAATTTTTCAGTAATATTTTTTATTTTTTCTACATAACTTGGAAGAATTAGTATCTTTAATTTATCTGTATTTTCCCCACTGTGTGAACTTTCAGGAAAATCCAATAACATCTTAGTTGTGATTTATGTTAATGGAAAAAAAAATCTACGGATTTTTAGCGTTAAAAAAAATATAATGAGTTAAAGGATTTACTTAAACATTTTCTTGAAAGAAAAATCAGGAAATAGTTTCCACCTGCAAGAAGAAATGCTAAATGCATTAATATTATAGCTTTTTTTCATGCAAAAGAGGGATAATGTGAAATGAAAATTTATATTTCAGAATTACTGAAGGAAGAATAAAAATTTAAATCAGACTTTGAACTGCTTCTCAAAAATAAAATTGAGGAAAATGTGTAAACTATAATTTTAAAATCAGTAAAACGAAAAATCAATAAGCTATTCAATAAAAATCAATATTCTTCCAAAGACGTAAATAAGGACATGAAAGCGAATTTTAACAATTTAAAAGATTATTCCCATTTCTAACAGCATCAATGTGAAAGTATTTGGAAAATTCCTCGCCGGATGCAGCAAGATTAAAATTTTTATGTCCAATTGGATCAGTTCCCGAATCGGTCTGACTTACAGATAGATATTTAACTGTTTGTTAACAAACTTCGTAACCCATGGCAACACCTTCTTGGCATTCGTCAGCTATTCCCTTCGGCTTCCAAAGCAAGGTTTAAAAGTTATGGTATGTCGATTCTGTGACAAGTTCGGGAAAATCGTTTGATGTCGTTACTCCCTCCCTCCCATCTCAGCTTATTATCGAAGTTTAAAATGTCGTTATATTGGCAACATGCAATCCATTGACGACTTTTCCCTGGAGATTGGGGGAGATTGGAAGAATTTAAGAACATGATTTCAAACATTTTAGCAATAACGGCCATTTGGGCAATCAGATTACTTAAATCGATGGTGGTGTAAATGATAACGCTAAAATAACAACTTAGTTTTATGAACGACAAATATTTGTTGTTGCTTTGAAGGGTTTTGATATCTATATATATAAAAATGGAGTTTGGTAAATTTGTTCCCTAAGATCTCAGAAACTACCCGGCAGATTTGGCTGAAACTTTCACCGTTTGTTCAGTTTGGTACTGGGAAGGTTTATAGACCAGTTCGAAAAAAATCCAATTGATAGTTCCCTTTTTATTCCAATTTTAGTCCCAATTTTCGAAAAAATGTCTCAATAAGGGGCTGGAAAAAAACGTGCATATATTAACATTATATGTCCATCGAAAGCGCCAATTTTTCTGCTGAAGATAGCATCTGTTCGAAGTTTATAAGTTGTATAAAAAACGAGTTATGAGCTTTTTTGTTCCCTGTTCGAAGGCTTTCATCAACCCAAGTCATTACTTAGTGTGTCATCTCAACTCCCAAGAATTGTTGTATTGTTGAATATTTTTGCGTTTCGTCTGACTTTTTGAGGCTTTTCTCAAGTCAAATCTTAAAGTAACGTTTTTCCACAAGATTGGCTAAAAATAAATGGATTTGACTGATCATTTTACTTTCAAACGGAACTTATGTAATTAACTAGCTGCGTGCCCGGCGTTGCACGGGCTACGTAAAAAATGTAAGAGCAGTCCAGTTGATGCTTTTGTAGTACACTGACACTAGTTTCTAACGCGTTAAGGAATAAATAAATGCGCGTAAAGCAAGGTTTGCAAAACACCAGTAAAACATATTTTTGCCAAAACACCTCATCAACGTTAATAATCGTTATCAATGATACAAGTTATGAGTACATTTTCAGTCAGCACAAAAGGGGAAAATATATGCATTATCAACTATAATCTTTACTCACGTTAAACTGAATTACATCTGATAGACTATATCGGAAATATTTATGCACAATAACAATCCGCTTTTTACATAAAATAGTCTACTACTCGGCGTTGCCTGGGTGTTTATTAATGCAACATACCACTCAGATAAATATTTGGATGGATTCTATCCACATGGTCGTACAAGAATTACATTAATCCGTTTTCCAGGTACAAACCCTCAAAGAACTCAAATAACTTGTAAATCACTCATTTACTTTACGACGTGCACGGTCCTCCTCGAAAATGAAAGTTATGTCATGTGACGCGTATTTAACAATCAGGCTTGAACAAAAAAAAAAAAAAAAAACAGCAAAATTTTGCTGCAGATTACAGCAAAATAATCGAAAAGTAAACAACTTAAACACCCTGATTACAGGAAAAGCCTTAAAACAAAAGCTTAATTTTATTTCTTTATATTCGAGAAAAAAAATGGCAACAGATCTTTCATCTCAATGATTTTCTTCACCGCTATACATTTTAATAAAAGCGTTGTTGCGGAAAGTTGAGATGAAGCACTGAATAATAATTTGAATGGAGGAAAGCCTTCGAAAAATAGGGATTTGATTTTGAAATCTAAGAGTCATAATTAATAGTTTTTAATTGATATCTCCGCTAATTATTATCGGAGGATTATGTTAAATAGCCAAACATGAAGACGGGAAGATTACGAATCCATCGATACCTGGTTCGATGGTCAGTTCACTGTCGTTCGGGAGAAGAAGCTTGGACATAGATAGATAGATAGATAGATAGATACTCAGATTTTATATGTATAAGATGGTTTATTATCATTATTTATGCTGATTGGACACTTGCTCACTATATCTAACCAACCAGTACAAATATCGCCAGAATTATTTCAGAAAGATTTCAGTAGCTGATGCATTTGGCAGTTTTTTCCACTGTCGCTGTTTTTGAGCCCAAAGACTACGTAATAATGTTTCTCAGCTTTCACCATATAAACAAAATATCGCCAATCAAAGATACTTAAAAAAAAAAAAAAAAACTGTGTAAAAAAATTTCAGCAACTAAATTAGTCAAATACATAAACCGCACAAAAACTTCCATTAATTTTTCTTTTTGCACGATTTCAAACAATCGCCAAATTTTACTACCTATTTTGGAAACATTTCGGTTGAAACCGTTTAGCGCCATTTTATTTTGACCAAAAGTATCTCAGCATCTGGCAACAATATTTCTATAATAAAAATTAGTAAGGAGGGGGAGTATTACCGAAAGCGTCCCAAAATGATTCTCGCAAATTTGGTAAGATTTTAAACTGCACCAAGTGCCTACAAAAATTGAAATTTCCCAAAATAACTAAAGCAAGTGTAAGGGGAACCGGGCGGCTACATTTTTTAAAACAGTTCGTACATCAATAGCCATACAGAGAAGGTTTTAGATTTTTTTAAAAAAAGTACTAACAGATAAATCTTTTTAAACATGTAAAGTTTAATTTCATATTTCGGAAATTCTTCAAATTTGTATATGCTTAAATGTCGTGCTTTCGTTTCTAATTGAATACTATTTTGTTCTTTATACTTATTGCTATTTTAGTTTAATGATTAAGGAAGAAGCTCGATTTTTAATCACGTCAAAAAGGTTTGGTTTAAATTCTTTCGCTTAAAACAGAAAACAAGGGCAAGTAACGATTGTTTCTCATAATTATTACTGACCCAGACAACGCCGGGTTTGTTTGCTAGTTGTTTATAAAAATCAATTGTTCTATATTCATTATCGTGGTGCCTGATGACTTTTGTTACAACTCGTTTAAACTTTGAAGCATATACATACCTATTTTAGTTAAACGCATCAATCCATACAAAGCGATCTTACAGTTGGAAAAGTTATTTGATGAGAATACTTATGCGGTGTGAAATTGCTTCTTTGATCCTGATGTGTGCTTTCTTGTTTAAGTCTACTTGTACAAATTTTATGCAGGACATAGACTCTATTTCTGTCAAATGCAATTACATTTTGAAGATTCCGTAAAACAAAATTCAAATAATATCTTTTGGTACAATTAGGAATTTACATCATAAGATATACGCGATGTTTGAACCAAAAATAATTTTTCAAATATTGTTTTTGGAAATCTTCAAAATTTAACCTCATTAAATAGAAATAGGATAAATGCTCTTTATTAATGAAACAAGGATTTAACTTACTTGCAGTCTTTATCGGGGGTTTTGCAGATACAATTGGTTCATGGTAAACTTTGTATTCGGGTTTGATCAACCCGAATACAAAATTTCGGTTTGGATCAACAATTGAAGACTTGTTGATCAACATTTCTACAAACACCAACAAAGACAAAGTTGTCTAAATTCACTTAAAAGCAATACCGATAATCTTTGTTCAGTCCTGTTTTTCTCCACCTGTTAGCGATGCGCCTTATGTTTTGTTCCGTCTTGCTGCTCAAGATATGCGTAAATTGTTCAAACTGTTATTAATTCGTTTCAAGTCATAATTAAAAAAAAACGTAGGTAACGGTTCAGACCAACTTTCATCAACAGTATCAAACTTGATAAGATATTTTGTTGGGAGAAACCAAGAAGAAGAATACTTAATCCATTAAAGTTTGTAAAAAAAGGGGAAATATCAAGATATGAATTTCACCGTAGTTGCAGGAACCGAAAACGTAATTCTTGCTGACTAGTAATCAAAAAAATAATATTAAGAATAGATTCCTGCATAACACATGACAGACTCTCAACTTGCGAGGCTATTGCCACTATTGCAAATGGTACGTATACTGCTATTTATCGGTAAAACTTCCACCACCGTATCGCCATCACAACTCACACAGTGCCCACTCCAAATACGGGAGTTATATGTGCCGGAACCTGCTCATCAAAAACTGGAAGAAAGAGAGTCATTATTGTTAGTATTATTGCTGGAATAATTACCAGGGCCGCAGAGAGCCAAGGCGGGTCGCTTGTCAGTTCTGTTACCGGGCCCCATCCTGCTCTCCCAAAAAAGAAAAAAGAAAAAGAAAAGAAAAAGGGGAAAAGAAGAAACAAAAGGGGGTGAAAAGAAAAGTGGAAGAAGGGTGGAGGGGGAGACAAAAAAAAAAGCAAAACTGCTTACCAGAAAACAATTAACTCTATTTTAAGTGCCACAACAATGAATACCAAAAGAGTAAATTTTACTTAATTTTTACATTTTCTCTTATTCGGAGTCCCCCCATCCCCTTTTTTTCTTCCCTTTTTTTTTCTTTATTTCTCTCTTTTCTTTTTTTTGCTTCAGTGTCGCCGCCCCCCCCCCCCGAAAACCCGGGCCCCTGGTTTTCAACTAGGCTCACATGGCCTCTCGTCGGTCCTGTATATTACAGGAAACACAAAAATAACACTTTGACCTTTCACAAAACCCTCAAAAGCCCATTCTTTTACTGAAATAAAAGCCGTGACTTTATGGATAGCCCCCCAATTCTGACAGCCATCCAAGCAGAAAGCAGTCATGTTCATTTTCTTAAACGAATTCTCCTTTATTTTGCCTCCGCATATCCCAGAGGAGCATCTAAATTGAGAATTCTGGCTGGCCAATTATTTGTCAAAGAAATTGCTTCATTAAAATGGCACAAAACGCAGCATGTAATGTTTTTACTATACATTGTTTCGACAGACTTTTTTTTTCTTCTGTTTTTGCCTTCTTCGCTTATTCCTTAACTTCCTCGGCACTTTTAACTGCAGGTGCCCACTTTGTTTCACTTCTTAAAGTAATTTATTCTTCAGGCTTTTTGTTGGACTTTCGCTTTTGTTTGGTTCGATTTTTCATCTTTTGTTAAGCTGATTTGCCTTGAGATTTGTCCGTTAACGAAAATAGAACAAATACTTTTTCACTGCTCTTTAAGGAAATAATTTTTAAAAAAGGAAAAATATAGATATTTATTATTACGAAAATATGATCAAAATATTTCTTTGCATTACAGGAACATAACAGATGCGTTGTTTAGATGCTAGCAATGCTTTCTGCAGGTTTCGAAAATATCACAATATTTTCGGAAATATCGAAAATATCCGATATTTTGATATATATAGGATATTTTGATATATATTCGATATTTTCAACCGGCACAAATTAAAGTCTTCAAAATAGTGAACGCATCCTCAAATCTCTCTCACTCTTTCTTTTCTTACTTTATTATTACAATATGTGTACTTAAATCTAAGGTTTCTCTCATTATTTAAATCTAACATTTCATTTTACATTTTTGTCAATTTTTATGAAGTTTAGATGTTTTACTCATTTTCTTGTTAGCTACTTTTACAGTTATATGATTCAGAAATAAAAACGCATTTTCTGGTGTTATTAGATATTTTCTTTTTTTTTCTGACGAATGTTTAATATTCAATTCGGCACTTTTAATATGATTTAAAATTGTTACATTACTAATAATAAAAATGAACACAAAATAAATAAGAAATATTATATTACTTTGCTGTATTAATGATCTATTAATACATCATAAAAATATAGTGCATAACTTTTTGGTTATTTCTAATAATAAATGAACAATATTAATATTTTTTTTTTCGAAAATACCGTAGTTGAAAAAATGAGTATCAAAACATGATATTTTCAAAATAAATATCGGATATATATCGTGATATATCATGATATATATCGACTGATATATATCCTGTCAGACAGATATATATCAGTCGATGATATCGACTGATATATATTGGCGAACCTTGGCTTTCTGCAACTTGATTTTTTTTAGGGATGAAAGTTCTCGACAATTCTACAGAAGCTATTAATGATATAGCAGAGCTGGCTCATTTAAGATGAAAAAAAAAATTGAGCTATGCTAAAATTTGCTAAATTAAAAATGCTTAAAAAGCATGCAGTAATTAATTTAAGCATTTCAATTTTTGGCGTATGGAACAAACTTCATGTCTTGTAGCTTTTTCTGGACTTTCCAATTGTGCCAAGTTCAAAACTATAAGATCATGGGGTATTATACACAGAGTAATTTTGTGTTTTTTTTTTTTTTTTTTTTTTTTTGTAAAATGTAAACTTAACTGTTATTGGAACTTATTTTTAATTTCGCAACCCTCCCCATGTGAATTTCTGGGCAACAAAATACCACCTTACCAAATCTAGTGAAGATTTGACGCAAAATGTAGATTAGCATATTAAACATACAAGCTCATAAATCCACGTATTGCGATTAAAACCTTTGTTTATAGATAGATAATTCCGTTTTACTATATTAATGATTTATGCATTGTATTTTTTCAAGATTTTCGCGAATGTTCTCCAGCGATTCGTAATTTGTAGAAATAGGGTCGGAACTTAGACCAGTGCCGGGGTCCGAGGAGTAAAATCAAAATCCACAAAGAACGTTTCAATTTTCCTTCTACTCATATGTGTTTCGGAGAAGCCAATAATATGTCAGGAGGAAAGTAGTCAATATCCACAGTGCAACATATTGCACAAATGTGACATTTTTACGCATACATTGCACCGTACGGTCACAACCGTAACACTTACAAATCGTTACTTTTCAAGAGCGATTTTTTTTCCGGAAAGTTAATGCTTTACATTATGATGCATAATGGTTCCTTATAGTCGAATGTCTGATACAGTCGAGCCCGTATATTGGAACATCGGTTAAAAGAATATTTCGCTTAATGTAATAAATTTTCAATGTACCAAGCCGTTGTAGTGTGCATTTGCGTGTCCCGGATAACAGAATATCCCGTTTATTGGAAAAAATTTTCGTGGGAAGTTATCTATTACATTAAGCGAATAATTAAAGGTCAAAGTTTAAACTTCTTGGAGTAAGTAAGTAAGTAAGTGTAAGTGTATGCGCAAAAGTGTCACATTTGTGCAAATGGATTGATTGAGCAAAAGTTAGCAAAAAAGTTATGGATGAGAAAGATCAGTCACGTCCACTAAACCCGAAAGAAACTTTTATTGCTCAAAAATGGCACATTGGCAAATGTCTAAGAATTCAGAAAAATCAACTAAACAATTCGTGAAGATATTTATGCATTTGAGAAGTATTGCTTCTAATGTGCATACATTACACCTTGGCAGCAGAATTTTTTTCAACAGTCTGCGAAGCAAGTTCATAGCTCAAAAAAATAGTCTGCAGGGTAAATTGAAATTGCATAAATCTATTCTAAATGAGCTTTGAGAACGTCTTCAAAACAAGGGGTTAAACTTAAAATAGAGTAAAACTTCAATAAGTAATCAACCATTCAAGTGGTCACTCCGCTTAAGTCGTCGTTTTCCTTTAATCCCGACAAAGTCTTATTCACAGTAATGTAAAATGATCCTCTTTTACTGGTCACCAAATTTAATTTTACCCTGGTTAACTAGTCGCTCAAAAAATGTTTTCTAAAATTCCCTTTTCTTATCGGATTTTAGAAAATAGTGTTACACTTAGTTGAAAGGCAGTGTGATAGTCATTTTTCCTTGAAATCTCGCTCCACACTTCTGGTCATTCAAAGCATACTTCTTGCTGCGACTCTGTCTAATACCAAGCATATGAATCAAACTCCATCCAGCAAGACAGACAAAATTTAATATCTGGTCAGTATTTAACATTCGTTCAAGGTACAACAGAAGCAGAATTTAAAGCTTGAAGTATGTTAGAAGACGAGTTATTTTCAGGAAGCAACAACTTCATCAGTCAACATTGATGGATTGTTTTAATGTACAATAAGTACATTAAAATAAGTTATTATTAAATAATGTATAAGTAAAAGAAAATAAAACTAGGTAAGTATTATGAGTGTTTTTCCTTTTTTTTTTTTTTTAAGTTTCCAATAATTTATAGACATGGATTACACAAGCTTTTGGTTTTTCCCACTGAATTGTTCAGCTTTTCATGAAAGTATTTGTAAGACATTTTTTTCTTCCTTAATTTCCCACTCCACATAAGTAGTCACTCCGCATAAGTGGTCAAAATTTTTTGGTCTCTCGAGTGACGACTTAACGAAGTTTTACTGTATACACGTACATTTTACCTGTGGGACATATTCTTAGATATTTAGGTTTTTTTAGTCCTGAACAAAAAAAATGCCTGCAGACTGTCTCAGATTTTGTGATATACGTCGTAGCGTCGCGCTTGTTTCTGCTACGGGACATTACACGCACCCATTAAAACACATCGGTTATTTAATATGTGAGCAGAAGGAAGCCGTGTGGGGTCCAGGTCAGATGTTCTTAAAATTAATTCATATCCATAAGGACAAGGGAGAGAGAAGGAGTAATACCAAGTGACTCAAACATGGTTTCATTTGAACTGCTGGCCACACAAGATTTTCAGAACCTCAAAAATTTGAACTCGGGGATCAGGAATTAATTTGTTGAAGCAATTTTTACTTGACTAACAGGAATTTGTAAGTGTAAGTTGCGCCAGATATTTTTTGATGAAAACCTCTTTTTTTATACCTCCGAAATCTGATCTGATACGAAACATATTCAAAATGATTTTGTTCTCTGAAAAAACATACTCATTTGATCTGCACAAACCGCAAAAACATATACACTTTTAATCTCATTGTCTCTTCACTGTCCTCTTTTTCTAACGAAATTAAATAAGCCAATTTAAGAAATTCCCCTCTCCTAATCAAAGATGATACATTTTAATCATCGAACCCACCTGATGTGCAAATGAATGAATGCGAAATTGCGAGGTTATCGGGAAGAACTTGAAAAAAAAAATCCTCCGCTTCGTTACAGTTTTAACAGAAAGACACATTAGACTGATTGCTGCACTATACCTCTCCAGTTTCTTATCGTTCCAACTCCTCTTAAGTGGATTTTTTTAGGACTTAAATCAAGAAGAGAAAGTCTTGGAGCTTGAGACTTAATTTGCATAATCGCCGCTGATGAGGAAGAATGATAGCACGAGAAGAAGAAGAAAAATTTGGAGGAAAAAAACCGCGTGGAAGAAGGCTGTGTGTCTGCTGCGATTTGTAAGTGTAATACTGCAATCCATTAACTAAATTTTCTTCTAAAACAAATTGATCGTTTTCAGCGAGATCTTAGATACACGGACATTACGTGAAGACGCATTATGCATCGTTGTTTGAAGAATAAGAGAAAAAAATGGTAGAGAAGCTTAAGGGGGTCCGGGACACAAAAATCCTCAAATTTTGCAATTTTTTTTTATAATTTGAAAAATTGCTTCGTTTTTTTCTGCTTAAGAGGACGTTTGATTCTTGTTTCTACCTTAAATAGAACGAAAGTTATAGTTATTTTTGTTGCATGCATCTAATGAATGTGTACATAACTTTAAAATTTTAAACGCGTTTTTCTCCATGATGCAATTTTTCCCGATTTCTTGCATTCAAACTCTTATAAGTCAGGAACGGATAGAGATAAAGTAATGAAACTTGGAGCATATCTTTTTCAAGCAATTTACTTTAACTTTTATTCGGCGAATTTGAAAAAAACGTTTACTTCAAAAATTATGATTTTTTTAAAAAAAAGTATCTTCGAATTTTTCGAAATTTTTCTTCAAATATTTTTTATTTTTTATTGAATCAATATTTTTAAAATCGCCGAATAAAAATTAAAGCTTAGATATTTGTGCATACTTTTTTGAAAAAAAATTGAAAATTGACCAACAATATTTTGAGTTATAGCAATTTAAAGCAACCCCATTTTTTTGAAAAAAACGAATTAAATTTAAATAAAAAAATAATTTTTTTTCATATTTATGTTATGATTTTGCTTATTAAATAAATGATGAATCAGTTCAAAAAATTTCAAAACTCTAAAGTACATAATAAAAAAAATTTCAAAATGTGTCCTGGACCCCCTTAACAAAATATTTACTTTGATCATAATGCTACTTACGGAAAGTTACTCGAAGCTGCAACGCTAGTGGCTTGGATATTTAAAGAATTCATTTCGCGCAGTTAAATTCCAAAAAGAGTTTTGGCATACAGTGGCTCCCAAAAGTCTTCATACACCTACGACTTCCAACGAAATAGGCCCCTACCCATTGGTTAGAATTAATATTTCAGAATAAGTATTTAATTATAAGATCTATGATCAATTTTTAACAAAACTACGCGAAATTTTTTTTAAATATTAAAAATTAATTTTTTAAAAATTAAAAACCAAAAAGTGCCGGAAATTTTATCTCACAAAAGTCTTTGTACACTTTATAAAATGTCTATATATATTATTGAATAATCTAACTTTTTATTAAGTTATTATTTAGTAGAATATCATGCAGTATCAATAACACCTTTTGAACGTCTGGGAATAGATTTCACTCTTTTTTTCTTTATTTTTTTGCGTAATTTTTTTAGTAAATGTCCAACCACACTTCGAGTCTTACTGTTTATAGCTCTATTTTCGTTTCAAAGCCGTATTTTCTTAAGATAGCCTCTAGATATCTCTAAATATGTTACATTAAATTCGTATCTGGAGATTGAAGGGGTATTTTCTAAATTTTAGGACAATTTTTTAGGCACTAGACGCAAACGTTGAAAACCGCGTGCTTTTTATCGTTATTTTGATAAAAAAAAACAAAGTTGTTTCCAATAAGCACATTTTTGGCTAAAAGTTCAAAACTGGTTTTTAAAATATTTAAAGGAACAGCATGATTCATTATTTCATAAAAAAATTCCAAACTACCAAGTCCTGATGCTAATATGCACCCTCACATTAGAACACCTTTACCGTCCTGATTAACTGATCCAATTAAGTTCTTTAAGATTCAGTTCCCATTTTTTTCTTCTACTTACAATTACACAACAATTTAACCAAAAATGTTTAGTGATTTTTTTCTGTAAGTAAGACGCAATTCTAAAGCGTTTTGAGCTTATTTATCATTGATTTTGCGACGAAAACCGTAAGCTTTCGTTTTTTCGCACGACCAAGAAAATTTCTGCTGGAAGAGGACCAATATAATCCAGCTAATCAGAGAACTTGGCGAACAATTTTAGGTGAAAATTAAATGTAATTATTTTCATTTAACTCTGCAGAAACTTTTACAGCACTCAAATGTGTAATTTTCATAATTTTTTTAACTTTGTATCTCCGATTACGCTTTGTCAACTTTGCCGATTGACCTTTTCTTACCTTGCTTTCGGTCCGATTCTTTTCTTTAAAGCATTTCATCAGCACTTCACTATACAATGGAATAAATTAACTAATTTAGATGCATTTCAAATCAATTCACCGCTACTGTGAAGAAAAAATTCAAATTTCGTATGGTGTTTATTGTTTCTACGAATACCAGCCATTTTAAAGTAATGAGCAGAATATTAAGGAGTAAATTAACAAAAAATGAAAGCCAAATGACTTATAAGGGTCAACACAATGCAAAAATAATAATAAACGACATATGATAATTTTAATCATGAATTTATTTGAAAATATTTGAGTGTACGATGATTTTTGTGACGTGTTATTTCTCTGTCTCTTCGTTTTTTCACCCATTTCAAAATGAAGATCCGTCGATATTTTGAAAAAACTACTGGGTTATATTTAGAATGACATAGGAATGATGTGAAAAAATATTAGATTTCCTATTCGAATTTCGTTTCGCGTTATTTTGGTTTTACTAAAAAAAATTCAAAGTGTACGACCACTTTTGGGAGCCACTGTATAAAAATTTCGCACTAAAATTATTTCAGATAAACATATTCTTCGTTTGATTTACTTTTTCTAATAATTCAATCATCGCAAATTTAGGATAGATAATTTTAACAATTTTTTGAAGTATATTTACTTCCACGTAATACTGGTATAAAGAGATACATTTGGTAAACAGCAAATTTTTATTTCAATCATTATATATTTTTCAAAATTGAAGCTCTACAGCGTGATTCTCATTTTGTGTAATATTTTTTATTGGTTATTTTATTTAAAAAAAATTGAAATGAAAATTTTAATTATTTTGTATCTTATTTCAATCAATTATACATTGTTTAAAGTAATAATTACAACTATAAAGTAAACAAAAAAACAAGTAAAACAGCAAAAAAAATTTTTTTTTTTTTTGAGTCTCTTTCAAACATACTCCTTACGAAGCGACATGAGCACATAATCACTAATTTCTTTGTGCGTTCTGAACGTCAAAATGTAGACATCTATGTGCTTAAATTACACACAGGTGAAAATGTAGGAGCAAGCTCAATAATCTCTCATCACAATAAATTTTACGAAATTGACATCAGAATTATTATAACGAAATAATAACTGTTGCGAAAGTTTTGTTGCTTGAAGCAAAATTTGTTTTTTAATTGTTTGAATAAAGAATGAAAACGTGGTAGAAACATTTCTAAATGTAAAATGAATAAAAAAGTAAGAATGTACTTATAAGGAATATTTTGTATTGGTTTTTATTCATTTATATTTATTTCTGTATTTTATAAGGAAAATAAAAGTTAATTAGTTTAATATTAGGTTTTTTATTTTTAAATTGGTATATGTACCAGCATTTTTTGGGAATCAAAATTCCTAGCATATATATACACAGTCACTTTATTTATGATAAGAAATAGAAATTAAAATTTGTCACTGATAATAAAATTATTTTAAAAAAAAATCCGCAAATCTAAATAATGCTGGCAAGAAAATATTTTTTTACCGAATAAATTCATCATTTTCTTCCTTCTTTTCGGTTGATTTTATATTTCTTTATTTTCCGGGTTTTTTCTTCTTGTTTTGTTTTTAAAGTTTTGAATTTCATCCTTGTTTTGTTCTCACGATTAGTACTGTCTGACCAGGGATTGTATGGAAAAACAAACATCCGTTTTACAGCCGGAAATGGACGAATCCATTATTTTTTTTTACCTATGTCAGCTTTTGCAGAAGCAGAGCGGAATTCATATGAGCGGAACACAAGCATCAAATTTTTACTTTTCCCCTTTATTCACATAGATTCGTCTTATCTGGACGTTTGAAAATTCCATACAATCCGTGGTTGGACTGTATTTGAAGTACAAAATAGATCAATTTAGCCTACCAAAAGGAGGGGAAAAAAGCTGAGTAAAAACGTGACATAAACGCAACAAAAGAATGTCCTAAGTGCCATTTTCACATTCAAAAAAACATTTTTGCATTATTTGGAATCAGAACAAGACCACAATCCTCCTGAATATTGCATCGGACGTCTGTCAGGGAATAGAGGGCAAAAAGCAAGATTTATTGCCTTATTAGCAATGTTCCTTGTCAAACCGGATCATTTAATCCCAAAAACCCAAACCTTCGAAAACAAGTCGGAAAGTCCTGTCCACACACGCACACACACGCAAGCCTAACTAATTGCCACTAATCCTTCTGCTCTTGGACAGAGGAGAAGGACAGCTAAAGATATTACTTGTAGGTAAAAAGAAGGGGGTGAAGCAAAAGCAGCAAAACCGGGAATGGTCCTGGCACTCCTTTGAGCTTTCCGGGCAGAAGTAATGGCCCGTGTACACTAAGGAGACGTTTGCGCCCCGGCCTGATGAATCGCGCCCCAATGCCTCTAATAAGAAAAGGCCACCCGAGGATTTTATGGAAAGCGGGCCGGATGGAGTGAAGGGATTTTTCTTTCTCTATGTATCACGTACTTCTTGGAGTGGACCGGCGAGATAGGAGGAGAAGTGATCGAGATATTTTGTGGGGATGGATTTTCTCGACAATTGAATTCTCGGGTCTTATCCGAGGATTGCGTTGTTGTAATGTTGTCCAATCGCAGCTGATGATTGAGTGTTACGAGGCAGCTCATTAACAACTAAAATTGAGTAAACTGAAATAATAGTATGTGCAGCTAGATAAATACAAAGATTATGATATTTTTGGGTGGCGAGTGAAAGCTAGTTCATTAGTAGCCCCCATTTTTCTTGTCGCCACAATTGTTGTGAACGAAAAAAATAGCTAATCAACGAATATTGATTTAAATTACTACTAATAACGTAAAAATGACTCTTTCAAATAGAGATTAATATTACTAAAAAAAATTATATTAATTTGAATTTTTGGCATCTTGAATTCAAATTATGTTTTTCGCAATCACGAGCGTGTGTGTGTATGAATGCGCGCGTGTGTGTGTATGTATGTGTGTGCGTGCGTGTTGTGTATGCAGTGCTGTGTGTCTACGCGCGCGCGCGTGTGTGTAGGCGGTGGTGTGTGTGTGTATGTAGGCATATATGTTCGAGTCTGTGTGCAGGCATGAGTGTGTGTATGTATAGTATGTATAGGAGTGTGTGTTTGTGTCTGGGCGCAGGCATGAGTGTGTGTGTATGTATGTGTAGGCGTGTGTGTATGCGTGTGTGTGTGCGTGTGTGTAGGATATGGACGCAACCTGGAGACGGTTTTCGCAAGAAGAGCAGCATCGTGAGACCGGTCAACGCGACGGTGGTGTTGGCAGAGGGAGGTGGTGGGAAAATAAAATCATAGGAATTCAAAACAGTCAAGTGAGATCAATAAGCAATCGTGATTGCTCAATAATAGCATTAAATTTCGTTGAATAAATCAAATGTTAATTATGCAAACAGGATATTATTTTATTTTTATAAGAAATGTTTTTTGGAAAATTGAAATTGTTGATAGCACAGGTGGGGTTAGGGGGAGAAGCGACCTGTTGCGGCGAATGACACTATTATTTTTAGTCACCACTTTTTTTTTCTTTAGTCACCACGTGGCAAGTAGCAACCACTAGTATGGATCTGTAACACTAGAGATACCCTTTAACACCTCTACAAGAGTATTTCGCACTATAAGTCGGAAATGCGTTGTTTTTTCAGTTAGCAGCTTGAAAGAGGAGGGGGTGGGGTAGAAGCTAGGGTTTATAAAATATTACACTTGAACGTCTTGTAACTTTTGAAAATAAACCTCGTAATATTTAAATAATTGAATTCAAAAGAGTACACATCTTTTCTTTCCCTGCCGACTTTCATTTCCTCCTTTGAAAGTTAGTTACGTGAGGAATCAATCACTGTTATTATAGCATATACTTACTTCATATTTTCAATCGTATAAAATGAGTTTTACTCCTCTGAAAATTGTTAAGACGTACTGCCCAGGAAAAAAATATGTATATGAATATGTGCGTTTTATCGCATTTTGAGATTTATAGTAACTATTTGCATATTACTTACATTATTGAGTGTTGTTAGCGCATCATTAAGCTTTTTAATCTTTGCTATTAATAAAGCTGAATGTCTCTCTGTCTCTCAGGATCTCTGTCTGTCCGGATCTCTGTCTGTCAGGATCTCTGTGACGCGCACAGCGCCTAGGCCGTTCGGCCGATTTTCATGACATTTGGCACAAAGTTAGTTTGCAGCATGGGGGTGTGCACCTCGAAGCTATTTTTCGAAAATTCGATATAGTTCTTTTTTATTCCAATTTTAAGAACAAAATAATCATAAGAAGGACGAGTAAATTACGAAATTGTCATGACGTGGAACTGTAACATGGGCACAAGCCAATTGGCGAGAAAATTCAACATGCATTATTTGTAAATATACAGGCGATTCAAAAGACCTTTTAATTTCATGGACTTTTATATCAAATACAGTATACTCCCGATTTAACGATTATCAAGGGATTGGAAAAAGTTATCGTTTAATCAAAGATATCGTTAAATCGAGAAGCATTCAATGCAGCCAAATCCGAACCAGTGAAATGAAACTGAACCATTATATTGAGGAAATCGTTAAATAAGGTATCGTTAAATCGAAGTTATGCTGTAACTCCAAACTACTATTTTTATCCATAAATGTCTTATACCAGTTCTTCTTCCGGAAATTTCTATATAAATCCAATTAAATTTTATAACTTTTCGTTAAATAATTTTTGATAGGTTGATAGATTTGAAGCGCAGAAATTTTCCCTACCAGAGGCGGGCACTAGTTATTGCTTCCTTTTAAATTTAAGAGAAATATGAACTTTTTTTTTTCATAGTAAAAACTTATTTAAAGACTTTATTCTAATAGCCTTTTATATCCGTTTAATACTTGATTTCTTCTGAAAATCATGAGATTCACAAGAAGTTCACTTTAGTGCAATTCGTTGTGCAAATAAACTGTAGAAGGCGTTGCAGTCTTTTGTTAATGGCGGCTGAGAGAGGTAAAACCAAGACCGACTCATTTACGTAGAATATGACCTGTCCAATGAGACATCTGCCTTGTCCGCTCAAAATCGAAATGCTGAACCTAATTGGCTATTTTCTTAAACCACCGCAAGGTAGCGTATTCAAGCTCTAAAATTGCGAATAGGACTACCGGTATCCCAAGTTTTTCAGGACGTTTTTTTTTTTTTTTTTTTGAATCAAAATATATTTCTAAACTCCACAATGAGAACACTGCATCAAAAAGCAATTCAATCAGCCTGTTAAAAGAGAAACTCATTAAAGAGGGACTGTTCGCAGAAGAATATTTCCTTTTTTAAATTGAAATGCAAGATTGAGTTTATTTCGCGGAAGGCAAAAGGAGAAGTTTTGTTATTCACACACAAAACGCACCATTCGGGTGCATTTACTCCAGATAAATCGTTGCTTTTATGAGCTAAGAATACGTTTAATAAATAAAAGATGCGTTGTTCATTTTTCCAGATTTTATTTTCAAGCCATAACGACATTTCGGAAGGAAAACGGAGAGAATATTTCTGATTGCTAACATCACACATTTCATGCTACATTCAAGATTTCTCAAGATTATTCTTTCTTTTCTTTCTTCTATCAGAAACAATCCATTCCACTTGATTTTGTTTTTAGACATTCACTTTCTTCTTCAATTTTAGATTGAGTCACGTGATGATTTTGCGTGTAAAATATAAAACGATTGTTCCGCTGTTGCCAGGTTAAAGAATAAAATATTTTTATTTTTAAGTAAAAGTTAGTAGCGTTCCTGTGAAACACTTGAAATTGTAAGTAGAAAACTAGAAATGTATTTATTTTATAGTGGTTTTTATAGTTAATACCTTTTTTTATAAATTATTTAATAATGGAAAGCATACTACGGGTTTGGTATAAATTGATGGAGAATTCCATGCGATGCTTCATTAAATAACTGAAAAAAAAAAAAATCCTGCGATTATTTTTTCTTATCGTTCCCACCATTGCTCATTGTAATTCCAGTAAATATATTAAAGTACAATTAAAAATTGATTGGTACACGAGAATCGTCTGCATACTTTAATGCAGTTTAAATAACAGTACTTATAGTCCGAGCGCAAACAAATTACCCTTGTCAATCATTTGAGAAAACGATTTCATTCCTTGAAGTAGGTGGAGAAGGAAGAAAGGAAGGACATGTGTTATATTTTGGAGTTAAGCATTACTTTGGTGATATAAATAAAAAAAATGTACTAGTTTATTTTCGCGTTACGTGATTATTTAGATCTGAAAGGTTTAAGCAATTAAACAAAAAATAAAAATAATTAATTTGAATTTTGTCATCTTCAATTCAAATTATGTTTTTCTCAATCACGAGTGTGTGTGTATATGTAAGCGTGTGTGTGTGTGTGGGCGGTATGTGTGTGTGTGTGTGTGTAGGCATGTGTGTTTGTGTCTGTGTGCAGGCATGAGTGTGTGGGTAGTTGAGTGTAGGTGTGTGTGGTGTGTATGTGTGTGTGTGTGTGTTTGTGTCTGTGTGCAGGCATGAGTGTGTGGGTAGTTGTGTGTATGTGAGTGTGTAGGTGTGTGTGGTGGGTATGTGTATGTGTGTGTAGGCATGTGTGTTTGTGTCTGTGTGCAGGCATGAGTGTGTGGGTAGTTGTGTGTATGTGAGTGTGTAGGTGTGTGTGTGTGTATGTGTTTGTGTATGTGTGTAGGTGCGTGTATGTATGCGTGTAAGTGTAGGATATTGACGCAACCTGGAGACGGTTTTCGCTAGAGGTGCAGCATCGTGAGGACCCGGTCGACGGTTATGCTGCGGAGGGTGGCGGTGGGAAAAATCAAAGGAACGCCAAAAACAGACAAATGAAAGCAATAAGCAATCGTGATTGCTCAAAAAACATAAATAAATAAAAAATAAGGATTATCATTTTCATCTTGGAGTTTTGGATCTCCGGTTCCCTTCCTCGATCTTGGGAATTTTATGTTCTTGGAGTTAGCGAAAAATCCCTATGTATGCGATGCGTGGCACGAATTTGAGTTAATTAAAATATGTAAACAGGATTTCTCAAACTATCCGCAACAAAAACTTAGTAACTGTTGTTTCCTGTGTGATATCTTTCTTTAGTATACTAGCGCAGCCGAAATACTCCCCACCCCCGTGGTTCATATCAATAATGTCCTGTATGAAAACCAGCAGCAAACTCCCGATTATCGACGGTGAGATTATCCGCGGTTTGGATTATCCTCGGGCCTTTTGCCCTTTTTGTTTTAACGATGTTGGCTTACAACGAACAGACTTTTTTTGCAAAAATGTAAGATATGTACTAATATTACAATAGTTAAATATTTTTAAACTTATGATTTTGTTATTGCTCGCTTTCAGCCTTTACATAAATTTTTTACATTTAATTTTATCGTTTTTAGCTATGATTTAAATGTCTGCGTGGGTGTCATTCATGTTTTTTACACTACTAGCTGACCCATTAAACGTTGTTCTGTCATATAAAGAGTGAATATTTAGGTTGTTAATTAAAAAATAACGAATGTATTTTAAGTTTCATAAGTAAGTGGGGATTGAGAACTTTGACAGATAGAGGAATGGAGCGCTGTAGACGATAATCACCGATAAAAAAAAATAAATAAATAAAAAAAAACCAACCATTCATTTTCTCAATACAATAAAACACACACACACGTAAATAAAAAATTTTTATCCTTCAAAATTTGACAACCACTGTTTAGTGATACAAAGCAAATGCAGAATAAAATGGCAAAATGACGCGACGCTCCAGCAAAACGTCGGAAAACTCCCAATGCTTAAAAAAACAAATTGTTGCCATCCTCTGTTTGTCTACAAATAAAATGTTTGTAATTAATCTAAGCAAGGCTTTTATATTGATTTTCAACAATAGTTTTTACAATGATTTTCAACAACGGTTTTTACTATGATTTTCAACAATGGTTTTTACTATGATTTTCAACAATGATTTTTACTATGATTTCCAACAGTGGTTTAACCATGATTTTCAACAATGGTTTTTACTATGATTTTCAACAATGATTTTTACTATGATTTCCAACAGTGGTTTAACCATGATTTTCAACAATGGTTTTTACAATGAATTTCAACAATGGTTTTTACTATGATTTTCAACAATAGTTTTTACAATGATTTTCAAAAAAAAAAGTTCTAGATAGGGACACCCTGATTACCTACGATATGAAATATACTTTACGTGCTATTCTCATACCTACCTAAAGCACATAAAAAATTTCATGAAAATCGGTCGAGCCGTTTCGGAGGAGTTCAAACACTAATACCGTGACAGGAGATTTTTATATATTAGATTATATATACGAGGCTTGTTTTTAAAGTAAGGTCCGTTTAGAAATAACAAAAGAACGAGTATAGATAGAGCAAATGCATTTATTGCACAAAAATCTATTACCCTTACGCTATATTTGAACTTTGCTCCAGTGATTTTCCAAGCATTTCTCATAGCGTGATACTTGTTTTTGTATACCTATTCGTACAAATTTGCCGCCTGTGTAGACGACCATGAGAACTCTTACAGGGCTTTGGCTGGGACGTTTTTGAACATCCTCTGATCTGCCCCCACCTCGCTCGCAGCAACTTTCATTTGTTTCGGCATCTAAAGACTTTCCTAGGTGGTCTGTGCCACAACAGCAATAATGAGCTCAGAGAACATGTTACCCCATGGTTGACTACACAGGCGGCACTTTTCTACGAGTAGGTATACACAAACCTGCACCACGTTATGACAAATGCTTGGAAAATCACGGGAGCAGTGTCGAAATGTTGCGTAAGGGTGGTAGATTTTTTTTGCAATAAATGTCTTTGCTTTATCTGTGCTGGTTCTTTTTTTATTTCAAAACGGAACTTACTTTAAAAACGTCCCTCGTGCACTAGTATCGTTTCTTATCTATTATCTGGATACCGCGTCACCCTAATCAAGAGTTTACTGTATAAGGATCGGCAAAGTATGTCAAAACGATGAGCTTTGGAGAGGGTTTAATACCTTCTTTCGTTGCGCCCCTGTTTAGTTGCATATTGTAAAAAATGACAACCAATGAATAAGCGATTGGTGGCACAAATATGCGTCTGTCAAATTATGTAAACAGTGAAGTCAGTTAGCAACAAAATTTCTATCATTGTCGCTATCCGTGTGATGTCTGTATGTCTTAGGTTACACAGCAGATAGCAGCTTATTTGCTTATTTTGACACATTTCTCCTAGTCTGATTCAAAAGGGATTCAATTCGATTGTTTGCATGAAATGCAATAGGAATGACTCGGGACAAAAAAAAAAAATTAAACTTGAAACCAAGTCAAGTGTTATCAGAAACCGTACGATTGACGAAATTCCAAAAATAATCTCCGAACTGCATTTCTTCCCAATTCGAGACCATAATGATAGTAGGGGAAAGAAGAAAAAGTGATAAGCATCATTCCTAAAGAAATTCGAGAACACCAATTGCACATCCCCAGTGCTCCAAAAGAGAACAGTCAACCAACTCCCCTTTCGCCATTCCTTTCGTTATCGAATTCAAGATAACACGGAGAGCGGGGGAGATTCCCCGCGATTTTCTCTTCTGCCCTACCCCTGAGGTAAGGCACCTCTCTGGGGGGTTGAGCCCCCATCCATTTTGATTACGCGCAGACACGTAGCGCTCAAAGACATATCGGAAGAAAGGTATTTTTCTCTTTTTTTTCCATATGTTGTTATATATTTTTATCTTTGTATGGACTTGTAGGTATGAGAAAAAATAAGAAAAAACGATGCTCCCATTCATATTTCAGGGGTTAGTAAAATTTGTAAGCAACTCTGTCTGTGGAAAGAGGTTGTAAATAAGTAACGTAGGAGTGAACGCGGGAGTTTTATTTTTAAAGAAATTGCATTCTTTGGATTTTGGACAGGAGAGGCCGAATGGTCACTTCTCACAGCCGAGGAATGTTATATTTTACCCCAGTATGCATCCAGGTTCCAGGTACTCTCAATGGATATCAATGCAACAGAAAATGAGCACTTGTGTGAGAAAGGAAGAACAAGTGCAGAAAACACTGCAAAATTTGGTAATCATATGTCAGCACTACCGTGCCGAAAAAACTGTAGAGACCAAAGTGGCTCACATGAAAAACGAGCTGATGTGTGCATCACATGACTTCCTTTTACTCCAATTTAATGTCATTTCCCCATTATTGGCAATTTTAATGCGATTCAATTGTTTACTCTCTAATTATCACCAACAGTGGCCGAATTGAAACCAAATTTAAAATTTAAAAAAATCGCCAAATTTGTCGCCAAGTTGGCGAAAAAACTTGGCGACCAAAAGACTGACGACATATTGAAAAGTGTCCGACATATTATAACACCACTTGAGTTTACATCGAAATTAACAATGATTTCCCCCCAAAAAAGGGCAAAAGACCCCTTAGGAACATCAGAATGCAACTAAAAGAGGAGGTGCACAACTACGCCCCACTAGGAGTCTACGCACAAAATTTCAACTTTCTAGGACATACCGTTTTAGAATTATGCGAGATACATACACACATACGCACATACATACGTACATACAGACGTCACGAGAAAATTCGTTGTAATTAACTCGGGGGTTGTCAAAATGGATATTTCGGGTGTCTGTAGGTTCCTAGGCATATATCCACGTGTGGTCGGGTCGAAAAAAAAAACTCAACATTCATTTGGGGGTGTGAAAAATGGAAATAAAGACCGATTTTTGAGTGAAAATTTTTTCGCGAATACAATACTTCCTTTTTTATAAAAGGAGGTAAAAAAGTGGGGGTAAAAAAATCACAGACGATTTTGATTAATTTCAAGTTAAATAACAGCTATTCAATCGGAAGTGATTTGCATTTCCGCTAAAACCTATAAAAGAATAAAAATTTTAAATTTTTGGGAGGCCATTTTTTTTTTCATTATTACTTCTTATAATGTACGTTTAAACGTTTATAAATCCAAAACTTCAAAGCATTCGCTTGACAACCAACCAATAGTTTATCAACAAATTGTAATGATTTAAAATAAAACTGGAAAAAAAAATCCATACTCCAAAAATTCCTGCATACAAATAAGACTAGCTTCTTTTAATTCTTTTTTTCTTTTCTTTTCTTTTCACGTCAAGACAATTGTTGCATTTTTTTTATTTTTTCTATTCTCTGAAACAATTTTTTTCAAACTTATGAAACGTCAAAGCCTATTTAAAACTCACGTTCGTACCCCAAATCGAGGTTAGTAAATGAAAATTTTTTGAAATCAGCTTTCCTTCCATCAATCAACTTCAGTAAATGTTATGCAATAAAAAAATCTCAACTCCTGAAAAGACTAAATCCTTCGGTATTATATTTGACTTTAGCAATTACGAAACAATTGTTTTAAGATTAAACTGGAAATCGATTTATATTAAGGCAGTACACCCATTAAAATTTTCGAACGCAATAAAACAGTAAAAAATTTTTATAAAATGTTCCATCTTGTTTGGAGGTAGACACAATTGACGCTGTATACATTATGATACGAATTTCGTTTTTAAATTTCCTTTTTTTTTTTTTTCTAGTTTGAGCTATCGTTTCACATGGTTAAAAATAAAGGATTACGCCTGCTTTTCCGAATGATTTTGGGACCTTTTCACAAATATAGTATTAGAGTTCGGGCAAGCCTAAAATGGGAGCGTCGTAATGATGTGATTCGAATTTTTGTTGCCTTCACAATGCTGTCAGGTTAGGTTTGCCCCAACTACAGTCATGTCCGACTGTGATTATTAATTTTAATAGCTTCCGTCTTCTAATTTGCATCTCTTATTGGTTCTCTATTAATTTGTGTAAAAATAAAGTATCAATGATCTGTTACATAAGTAATTTATGAAGAGCTATTAAGTATTTAACACCATTTTGTGTAAGAGAGGGAACAAATAACAAGGCGGACAAATAAGCCTTTAAAAAAATCATTGCCATCACAAAAAAAGTTACAATTGCAAAAACAATCATAAAGCCAAAATAATTGTTCCTATATAAAAAATAGAAACTTGTTCGTTGAATAAAGAATTCTAAGCACGGAAATTATACTACTCAGACATCTTTAAAATATTGCCAAATTCATTGTAATTGTTTGTATTATTTTTGAACTGGCTGTAACAGAATTTATGACATGGGCCATAGAAGGAGTTGAGACATACTAAATAAAAAACAATATTTCTAGGGGAAAACATTTTTTACTCTCAAGCTGTGTTTTAACTTTATTATATCATAATTCATGATGTAATATTTTATATCATTGCATTCAGCACAATCTTAATAATCATTTTAAGTCCTAATGATTTAAAGCTGGGATACCTAATATTCTCTTTCATATTTCGAAATACCTTTAAAATCATAAATTACTTCTGTACAAACCGTTGATTCTTGATTATACAAAAATTATTGGAGTATCAATACAAAAATATGATTAATTGGTGTTAATTATAAAAATCCATTAAAAAAATCAAAAGACCCGGACACGATTTTTACGAGAATAACCCAATTACGCTTTGCTTTTCAGAATGACTTTTTATTGCATGTTATTGATCAGAAATAAACTTATTTTAAATTCAAGAACTAACCTCTGTCCCGTGGATTCTCTTCGAACTTCATTCCACGGACATTTCCCTTTCTTCCTAAAGTAGCCGGAATAAATTCACGCATTTCCCGAAGGAAAGATGTCATGACAAGGCCTTTTATTTCTCTTTTTCCAAGTTCCACAATATAACAAGATCAAAAGCAAAGGAATTGAAATCCTAAATATTTGTTGGCGTTTGTCAAACATCGGAAATCAATGATATTTCGTTCTTCCTTGTTCCTAATTTTATTCTTATTCGTCTTTCTTTTGTTCTTCTTACAACGGTGCCTAGCTTCAAAGCAGATGGATTCGATTTTATAAAACTGTTTTGTTCGGAAATTTCAACTCTCATTTATTTCCTATCAATTACTTTGACAGAAATGATATTCAAGTGAAAGTTTAGAAGCTTGTGAAATTATTCTTCTTTTCATCATTTTTGCCATATTTTATTTATTTCTTTATTTATTTTTTTTTTAATGATTTGATCCTGAGCAGCAATACAGCAATTGAAAAATTTTTCGACAAATAAAATTTGGGGGCAAAATTCAGAGAAATTTTTTCAATGTCTATCATGAAGTGTAAAATATCAACTCATTGAGATCTAAAAAGCAATATAGGTTGGCGAGAGGTAGAGCACTCTCAAAAAGATAAATGAATTTAATTTTTCGAACAAAACGGCGGTATAGTGTAAATTATGTATAATCCGTGGTGGATGATCAGTGAAGCTTCGGACTCGTGAACGGTGGTTCCCAGGTTCGATACCACCCGGTCGAAAATCCCCAATATTCACGAATGGTGCCGGGGGAAAGTTAAGTATATGTTTGTCACAAAGTCCTTCAAGTTTCCATTCCACATCAGATCCTCTGGAGGTGCTGGACCAGGGATTGCTCGGCTTCTTGTCTGGATCCAAAAAACCGAGCTGTGTTCAGGACCCAATTCAACCGTTTAAACCACTTGTAGTGGTGGGTATGGGGATCCTGAAGTATAATGTAATGTAATCTAAAACATGTATCTGCAGCGCAATGGCTGAATTTGAAGAGATTACTTTAATTGGTCGCCATTGTATGTGGTAATTTTTGAAGGGGAGTAGTTATAATTTCCGCACGTTACCATATTTTAATGAAGTTTTCTAAAAAATTATTTCTTTTCCTTTAACCATTTTCACTTTAACTCCAATAAACTTAATGAGTTCATAACTTTACGTCCTGCAAGTAGCGACCATATGTATATGTTTTCAAGGTGACCTTCTTAAGAAAAATAAATATATAAACGAATGCAAAGAGGTGTTCTTCGGCGCACAATTGTTATGTTGTTTTTTTAACGTTACACATTGTTCTGCTATCATTAATAAAATCCAGAACAAGTGTAGCCATAACAGCGTTGGATCAAAAAATGATTGTTATAATTTTACTTTGTAATTTCTTTTTAATAACAATTTTCTTTTAGATGAACATTGAACTACTATTCTGGAAGGAAAAATAGTTCGAGACCATTCCAGGGAAAACGGTCATTTTGTCCTGCACGTGACGCCTCATAGTTGTCATCCTCATTTTTATAACAGCCATGATCGAGTAGCGCTTACGTCATCAACAATGAAACTCGCGCCGCACCTGATAATTTGAAAATATTTTCTGGCAATGTTTGACATGCAGGGGTTTTATTTTGACAAGGCTGAAATAGATCAGGTAACTTAATTGTTTTACTGGTACGACTGTCATTTTGGGGGAACGAAAAAATTAAAATGTATTCAACAATGAACGCTATCTACTGGAGTTTAGGGTTAATCCACTGAAGTTAGCGTTATAATATCAAGGATCAAAATATCACCAAATAGGCAATTGCTTCGTTCAAATGTAGAAGCAATTTTCACCCTTCATACCTTGACGGGCGATTTTCTAGTTAAAAATTATACTTTAAAATATTAATGAACAAATTTTTTCTGCCTAACAAATTATGTTTGAAGTCTTGAGAAAAAATGTTCGTCATTATTTTTTAAAATCATTAATTTTTAATGAAATATATGGACTATCACGTGCGGGACAAGTGGTTGACTTTTTTGTTTAGTGGCCCTTTGTCGATATTTTTCTCGCATTTTAAAAGGGGTTAATACATATGGACCATCCTTTTAACACTAAAGGTGGCCCACAAGCTACAATCTTGAGGTTATATTATAAAAATAGTTACATTTTATCTTACAAAGATGGGGCAGAGGGAAAAATAAAATATTTTTCTCGTGAATTATTTTCTATTCGATTATCTTAACCAATAACAAAGCTGAAAGCCTCTCTGTCTGGATCTTTGTCTGTCTGTCAAGATCTCTATGACGAGCATAGCGCCTTGACCATTTGGCCAGTTTTCATGAAATTTGGCACAGAATTAGTTTATAGCATGCGGGTGTGCACCTCGAAGCGATTTTTCGAAAATCCGATTTTGTTCTTTTTCTATTCTAATTTTAAGAACATTTTACCGAGCAAACTATCACAACAAGAACGAGTAAATTACCAAATTTTCATAACGTGTAATCGTAACATGGGCAAGCAAATGAGCATAGCAAATTGCGCGAAATTCGTCATCGAATATTTGTAAATATACAGGCGAATTAAATAAACTTTTGAGTTTCAACTGCGGGCAAAGCCGTGCGGGTACCACTAGTAGAATATATTTTTAATCAAATGAATCAGTAAATAAAAGATTTAATGGATAAATGAAAAGATGCTGAAACAATAAACGACAAATTAAATAAATAAAGAAATTAGTATCTGAAGAAAAAGAAATGAATGAGCAAAGAGTGAATGAATAAGAAAATAAGTGAACGAATGTTCAAATATAAGAGAATTATTAAATGGAGGAATGTAAATGAGTTAATAAATAATTGAATACGTAAGTACTTTAGTAACTGAGTGAGTTAGTTAACAAAATATACTACTATTTCAGTTTTCCCTGAATATACTTGACTAGTTGTAGAAAATATTTAAAATACAAATAAGCCCATACCTAACTAATAAATACACTTCATCGAGTATAGGAAGGTCGTTAATATAACAAGATTTTTATCATTTTATAATAAGAAAAATAATTTTTGGCATACAATTAAATATTACGATATGAGTATCAATGTTTGAAAATTGCCTGCATTGTCATATGCTTTAATCTTCGGTGGTATTTTTTTTCCTGAATGGAATAAACTACATGAGACACTATATAATTAAAATAGTCATATAGGAAGCGCTAAAAGCAGGGTAAATATTTCACCATTTCACTTTGCACCACATTCCCCTACATATTTTAAAGTGTCGAATGTCCGAATTGCAAAATTTTTGGAGAATGTCAAATTTTTTTTGACCATCCCCGATTTAATTATTACAAATGTTCTCCTGACGACTGAATGTACGTATGTACATGCGCATCTTACAATGTGCACGAATGGTATCCCGTTAGTTGGTGGAAATTACGCATGTAGAGACGAAAGTTATGAAGTTAGAGAAGTTATGGGGCTTGGATAATCAGAAAACTTTCTTTTTTATTCGGAATTCAATATTGCATCTGATTATTCTCTTTTTTTTTGCATATTAATATTAATTTCAATGAATAAATGAAGAAATATCGTGAAGTGGTAACCACATTCCGATATACAGTGCTGGTAAAAAAAATTGCATCATCCTCGCATTTTCACAACAATGGGTTTATGTGATAAGTTTTGGTCGATCGATTAACGATGAATGTATGTAAAATTCTGCAAAACTTATGAAATAAACATTTAAGAGCAGGAATCCGATCAATGTTTACGCAGATCGGGGCTGTTTCCTGGACAAGGCAAACTGCTGACCCCCATGCTCATTTTTCCATTTCTGAACCTGCGTGTGAGTTTAGAGAAAAAAAAATACTTAACCCCATGTCAATTTCAGTCTAATGGCAGGATAAAGGTTTTTAAATTGTTACTAACCAGTTTTTCCCTACGGCACGGAGCAGAATCATCCTGGAAAATGAGTTTGGAACTGAAGTAAAGTGATCCCGGATAGCAGGAAGCAATTGCTCCTCCAAAATTCGAACATACACCTGAGCATTTACTGTTCCTTGCACAAAGTGAAGCCCACCAACTCCAAGATCAGAAATACATCTCCAAATCATCTGGTATACGGGATGCTTGATTGTGTGTTGAATGCAGTCGGGATGATATTCCTCTCTTTGCGTCGCGGGTGATGAAATTTTTTTTTACCACCACTGTACCTCCAAACTGTCGCCATTTTTTTTTCCAGCTTAAAGATATATCACCAAACTGGCGGCAAAAAGGAGATACCGAAACCGTTACCAATATTTTTGGTAACGGTTTGTGAAATTCCCAGAGAACCGATGTTAAAACTGACTATATTTGTGATGTGAATCTCTCTAAAACAGTTTTCATCTGCACCAGTTAGCAACAAGCAGTAGAATAAGTGTTAAAAATTAGTTTCTCTTTACTTTAAGGCCCTGTTATATTTGTATTTTTGATTTAAAACACGTTCCACTAAGTTATGCTGTTGCAAGTTCGCGTCTGAGACACCTAGAAAAGGTTTTTTAAAAAAGAAAGAAAAACTCAGATTTAAAATTGTTTTGTCCTTGTTTAACCTTTTCATAGGTGTGATATCCTGACTAAAGAGTCTAAAAGTATGCGTCAGAAAAGCATTATTTATAACCTGCGTACATGTGCACCATCCATTCTCTCGTGTTGTTAAAAGAAATCGATCGTTCAAGGAAGTAGTGTGGGGGGTCTACATCATTTTCACACAAAGATGTATATTTGTGTACATATACACATGTATACTTCTCTTAACTTTCAACAAATTTGTTGTAAATTATAAGGAATTCCCTAAAAATCTGTATTCATTTTCTCCGCTTCAATTGGCTTGTTAAAAGTTAGCAAACAGACTGTTGTTGTTATTGAACATAAACCCATTCATACAAATAACTTAGAATGAATTTAAAAAAAATGAATCAGCTTTGATGGATTTTTCGAAGGAAATGCAGGCCTAATTGCCATACTAAGTTGGTCACAATGTACAATCGTATTTGGAAATATCGTGTTTTTTTTTTGTTTTTTTTTTGATAAAATTATGCAATTGATTTCGCATATCTCTCAAATAATATATGCTTTGTTTCAACATATGCTTCACTTCAAACTCTAATTTGAGATAAGCTTTGCATAACAGTTTCAATTTTATAGGACTATGAATTTTCGCTACATTACTCAGTTTTAACTGCACTTGAAAGCGTAATCTTCCACTATAGTTTTTTTGAAACAATATCCTTCTTCTGAATAGATATTTTGAGCGAACGAAAAATTTTTAAATCTCATCTTTCTAATGAGTTCGTTCCTCTTCTTTCACCAAAATAGAACATCATCATTCGAAGCGAAAATGTTTATTGTTCGCAGCACACTCGAATAAAAATCGAATACTATAGAAATACACGAACAAAATCTTGATGTGCACAAATCAATCTAGTAAGAAACAAAACAGGAAAAAGAAAGCGCACAAATACGAGGCGAAACAGAGCAAATGGAACAACACTAAGTGCAGAATCGTTCGTTGGTGGTCCGCCATTTTGCTTTGCTTTTTGTCGTCATTGCTAAAGGTTGCCTGTTCAGTGGCTCTCTAATTTAGCGAAAATCTCATAGCTACGAGAGATGCAATAAAAGAGACGATTTATCATCAGAGACCCATTAAGAGGGGGTTCATGTCAAACTTGTTCTTTATCGGGCAAAATAACTTTAAGGACTCCTTGCCGTCGATGCATCTTGTTTCAGATCTCCGCATGTCAGTTATTCGCCTATTCGCAAGAAACAAATTGTTTTAGTCCCTCAGCGCTTTATTTAAGGGTTTATTATTGGCTTCATTAAACTTGCATCTGTTTGCCTCCTCTCTTTATACTGATGTGTCGTTAGCATTCTTTTTCGGTGTGTGCCGAATCAGTGCCGCCTTTTCTCTTTGGCATTCTCTAATTAGGGAGAAAAGCTGTTGATATGTCAATGCGCGAGATTTTTTTTTGCTTTGACAAAATGATGATAAACACAATGGAGGCCCGCGAGTTACCTTTTAGAATGCAATAAACGAAGTGCAGGAAAATCGCTGCTGCTTCCAGTATAGAAAAAAAAAACGGGAAATTTTTTTCTGACAACAACCGAAGATCGAAGTTGGTTCTTTTAAACTGAATACATATCTCGAGTGACTCATAAACTTATTTAATTGTTAGAAATTTTTTTATTAATAATAGTGTAATCATGGAGGGTAGTGAAGTGAGGAAAATAACGGCAAACGGTATTTATATACTGTTCGGTTAACCATTTTCCCCAAAACGAAAACCATGGCCAAAAGAAAATTAAGATAGTAAATTCTCGCCAAAAATCTTCAGCCAAAAGTTTTCTTAACTGAGTAGAGCAACAAGTTTGGTGATTTCATCATTGGCAGTCTGTCACGTATTAGGTTTTTACGGTCATTTAGGTTGTCACGTTTAAGTACAATTTTGGCTTTGGCGAAAATGGTTAATGGAACAATAAGCACAAAATCGTCGATGTAATAGTCATTATGAAGCAACCGTACATAATTAGTTTGTATGTTTTTAGTGAAAGGGTATTTGTTGAATGTGAAATGTATTGTGATGTTTCTTTTCCCTTCTCTACCCGCTATTTGCTCTACAAAGCGTTCAATATTATTAAAACTTTTGCATGATTTTAACCAGGATCCCGTCTGTTTGTATAAAACCAAATTTTGCGCAAGAAAAAAAAAGCATTTATCAATTAGTTGCCACAATACTGTGACATTAAAAATTCCATCAAATTGAAATATTCCGCCATCTGAGCTAAATAGCATTAAAAAGACTCCATTACACATTAAATAGTCTGCCAAATAAACTAATCATGCACTAATTTAAAATAATTTAAATTATGTTAGAATGTAAAATGAGTAGCAAGCATGGCCACGGCGTAGACGATATTTTTCAATTTTCGACAAGGCAGAAAGTAAACAAATTGCCAAGTGCTGATGAGCCCCTATTCTACACTCTAACCAAGTTTGTCAATAGCCTTTGATGTTTTACTTTTAAATGGATTAAGATACTTTTGTCCTCGATATTGAAAATCCCTCTAAAAATTCTAATGAAATGTTGCAGCTAGTGTAATCAAGAAGACATTTCACATCTCTAAATATCTGAAACTAACCAGTGTTTTTGGAAATTAAAAAAAATATTCTTCGTTCAGCATACGATTCAATTTCTACTAAGGAAATGTAGTAGTCCTGTAATCCCAACAACTTATTTTTACATGTAAAAAGTCTCAATTTTGCATGAAGTATATAAAAATTTGCATAAAATTGAAAAGAAGTTCGGGAGTTCAGCTCCTGTGAGCTCCTATGCAAATTAAGCTCTGTTTCGGAAACAAACAGTTAAAGCTTCCAACAGAACATTAATTAACGATAAAAAAGCTTCCAACAAAACATTAATTAGCAATAATTAAAGCTTCCAACGAAACATTAATTAACTAATGAAAATTTCAACAAAACATTAATTAACAATAATTAAAACTCTAAACAAAACATTAGTTCACAATAAGTTAGGCTTCCAACAAAGCATTATTTAACAATAATTAATGCTTCCAACAAAACATTAATTGACAATAATTTAAGCTCACAACAATGCAGTTCAATGGTCATCACCATACTGCGACATTTCCAGAGAAGTCTGTTTCCACTGACTCAGTTCCTGACAAAACTAAATGTTTGGTCTAAAAATACTCTATATCTTCTCAAATCATTCGGGAAAATGTGCAACAGTCACACTTATCTACTAAAAACGATATTAAATGGAAAAGCATTCTGCCCCATTTAAACCATTGTAAAATTCTTGCAATGTATTTTTCAGGAAGCGGAAACTCTCTAACGTTGAAACGGGTGAGCATTTGGAGAAAAGTTTAAGCGAAAGTAATGCAATTCTACCAGTGTGAATGACCCTACTTTGACATCAAAATAAAATGACTTGAACGAAGCAACATTAAAGTTCTGGAGTTTCTATTATGCAGAATGCGATATAGCGGTTGATCAAATGATGCTTTTTTTCTTAAACCCATTTAAATGTACCCCAAGAAAAAGCTGAATTATTGTAATGTTACCCTGAATTATTGTAATGTAATGTTACCCATTCTAAGAACATTTTACTGTATGAAATAGAATTTGAATAAAAAGAATACACATTCCTTGTGTTAAAATTTTCTGCGTCTAAGTTTTCTTAAAAAGTATATCTTTCAGCAGGGCCATAGCCATAATTTGTTTCGGGGAGGATTTCACATTTTTTGTGAAATCTATATGATCAATAATTTAATTTTATTCATATTCTATTGACTTTTGTGATAAGTTATTTAAAGCAAATATAAAAGATGGCGTATCTATTAGGGAAGGAAAAAAATCTGTGTACTATGTGTAACTCCCCTGCACTCCTATCAAATAATAAAAGTATTTTCGCTAGCTAAAAAGAACAGATTCGTGTACTCATATGCACGCATTCGAAGTAATACTTCTTAAATTCTCATTGACAATAATAATAAAATGCTAAGTATAGAATTTGTGCCTTTAAATTTTAACTTCAAATTTAAGAATTTCGATTTTTTTTATTAGTGTTAGGTTTTTAAATTCTGAAAGTAAATTTGCTGTGGTGTTTGTAAGAAACGATATCTGTAAGAACTAAGAAAACAAATAATGCTGCAGATATAACTTTCAGTTTGTACATTTTTTTAAAAATTAAAGTTTGATGTTTCAAATAAAATTGGAAAAAAAAGTAAATAATAAGTAAAATTTCAATAATATTTTTTTCAGAAATAAAAATATTACAAAATGCATTTTTTGGAATGGTTTTAAGGAATTTCGGAGAGTGTTGGAACCCTAAATACATAACCCTGGTCCCTGTCATTCCGCGTAAATTTGAGCCACATTTTGTTTTATTTCAAACTGTCCCACTAATATTTTCATGATTTCATTGCTTTTGCTGGTACAAAATGGGAGAAATACTCCGAAAAAATATATATATTGTCAAAATTAAGAAACAATAATCATTATTAAATCAATGTGAAATTAATTATTTGTCTGGTAAAAAGCTAAGCTGTCGCTTAGTTTAGCTTTGAGAGACGTCAGAAGTGGGACTGAAAATAAATAATTTCAATAAAAGTAGTGTAACTTAAAGGAGAACAAGTAATATTTAAAAATAATAATTAAGTCAATTAAGTCAATTTGGTTAGCACAGAAAATTGTTGCTTCAGTTACTTTTTATTAAATAATTACAATTAATGTAAATATACGTATATGGGTCATTCTTTAAAAAGTATAACTTTTCTGTCATATGCCTTTTACAGAAAAAAATTTAAGAAACAATTAATTTAACAATGCTTTTTAAATTTTATTAAAAATATATATGTTTAAACCTGCCAACAATTTTTTAATAATAATTTTTATTTGAGTATTTTTTTGGTTCACAACATGTCAATTCTCTTCTCCGTGGTATGT
Organism: Uloborus diversus; assembly: GCF_026930045.1. NCBI lineage: Eukaryota > Metazoa > Arthropoda > Arachnida > Araneae > Uloboridae > Uloborus > Uloborus diversus. Next base: position 62,483 of record NW_026558788.1, read on the forward strand.
CACACACCTGGTGTGACAGTTTACGTTGCTTAATAACTTGTTTACTTATAAGTATATACTTATTTATTTATTATTCCTTTCACAAGTGCCTCAAAAACTATTTGTTTAAGTATATTTAATTTTTTAACATTGTGTTTTAGTTCGTTTTAGTAGGACAAGGTGTCATGTCACACAATAATTTCTCACCTCTGTCACCTAAACACAAAATGCCATTCCTCATTAACGCGTGGCAGTAATTGACATCACATTTTATTTGCCATGATACCAGGGAGCCCCCTTGTTTATTTTCAGCCATAGTTGAAGTTGTGTTATTTTTGTTGAAAAACAAGAAGATAGATTTTGCTTTAAAAACTTAGTATGGTTATCCTGACGTCTCGCTTGAACTTCAGGGATGTAAATTAATTTAAAAAAAGAAGTGAATATGTTTTCAGATGCTTAACATGTACAGATTGAAGCAACGAAGGAAAAAAAAATTCCTTGAACAATGTATCTATTAGGCCCATGTTAATGGAAAATTCTTCACCTCCGTGACAGACCTTATCAATGTCATTATTTCTGAGGCGAAAATAAATGATGGAGGTGAAATACATCAATAAGAGGCATTCTACCAAAATTATAAAATTGCCAGTATATCCTTAAATTTACTAAATACTATTTTTCAACATACAATTGAAACTACTAATTAAGTCGTACTTTAATTAAGAGAGCTTAATATTATATATATTCTCACTAATCATTAAAATAGCTGATTGTTTGCACATTTAACAAAATGACTACTTTTATATTAAATTGGCCTCGATTTTTAAATATTAAAAGTTTGTTTCTTTTTTTTTATTTCAGTGAACAAGGCATTTTTTATTGTTTTTATTTATGATTAAAATAAGTGGAACTTAGCTAGGCCATTGTTTATGGTTACTTCTGGTAGTTAACACTTTCATGTAAAACTAAAAAAAAAAACCCATAGTTGAAGTTTTGAGTCTTTTGTGGAGAAACAAGATAGATAGATTTTGCTTTAAAAACTTAGTGTGGTTATTCTGACTTCTCACCTCCGTGAACTTGAATTTCAGGAATGTAAATTAATGTAAAAAAACAAGTAAACATGTTTTCATATGCTTAACATGTGCAGATCGTAGCAACGAAGAAAAATTTCTCCATGAAAAATGTATCTATTAGGCTTATATTAATTGAAAGATCCTCACCTCCGTGAATTTCACCTCCAAGACAAACCTTATCAATGTCATTATTTCTGAGTTGAAAATAACTGATGGAGGGGAAATACATTGCTTATAAGTACAGGAGGGGAAATACATCTGCACATGCTTAACATGTGCAGATTGTAGCAACGAAGAAAAATTTCTCTATGAAAAATGTATCTATTAGGCTTATATTAATTGAAAGATCCTCACCTCCGTGAATTTCACCTCCAAGACAAACCTTATCAATGTCATTATTTCTGAGTTGAAAATAACTGATGGAGGGGAAATACATTGCTTATAAGTACAGGAGGGGAAATACATCTGCACATGCTTAACATGTGCAGATTGTAGCAACGAAGAAAAATTTCTCTATGAAAAATGTATCTATTAGGCTTATATTAATTGAAAGATCCTCACCTCCGTGAATTTCACCTCCAAGACAAACCTTATCAATGTCATTATTTCTGAGTTGAAAATAACTGATGGAGGGGAAATACATTGCTTATAAGTACAGGAGGGGAAATACATCTGCACATGCTTAACACGTGCAGATTGTAGCAACGAAGAAAAATTTCTCCATGAAAAATGTATCTATTAGGCCTATATTAATTGAAAGATCCTCACCTCCGTGAATCTCACGCCCGAGACAGACCTTATCAATGTCATTATTTCTGAGTTGAAAATAACTGATGGAGGGGAAATACATTGCTTATTAGTACAGGAGGGGAAATACATCTGCACATGCTTAACACGTGCAGATTGTAGCAACGAAGAAAAATTTCTCCATGAAAAATGTATCTATTAGGCCTATATTAATTGAAAGATCCTCACCTCCGTGAATCTCACGCCCGAGACAGACCTTATCAATGTCATTATTTCTGAGTTGAAAATAACTGATGGAGGGGAAATACATTGCTTATTAGTACAGGAGGGGAAATACATCTGCACATGCTTAACACGTGCAGATTGTAGCAACGAAGAAAAATTTCTCCATGAAAAATGTATCTATTAGGCCTATATTAATTGAAAGATCCTCACCTCCGTGAATCTCACGCCCGAGACAGACCTTATCAATGTCATTATTTCTGAGTTGAAAATAACTGATGGAGGGGAAATACATTGCTTATAAGTACAGGAGGGGAAATACATTGGAGGGGAAATACATCTGCACATGCTTAACACGTGCAGATTGTAGCAACGAAGAAAAATTTCTCCATGAAAAATGTATCTATTAGGCCCATATTAATTGACAGATCCTCACCTCAGTGAATCTCACCTCCGTGACAGACCCCCTTATCAATGTCATTATTTCTGAGTTGAAAATAACTGATGGAGGGGAAATACATTAATAATAGGCATTCCAGCAAAATTATAAATTTCTAGTATATCCTCAAATTTAATAAATACTATTTTAAACTCACATTTAAAACTACTAATTAAACCGTACTTTAATAAAGAGAGCTTAATATTATCTTCCCATTAATCATTAGCTCAAGTAGCTGATTGTTCGCACAATTAACAAAATTACTACTTTGATATTAAATTGGCATCGATTTTTATATATTAAAAGTTTTTTTTTCTTTTTTTTATTTTGGTGAACAAGGCATTTTTATTTTATTTTTTATTTATGAGTAAAATAATTGGAACTTAGCGCTGAGCCATTGTTTATAGTTACTTCTAGCAGGTAACACTTTCATTTAAGAATGAAAAAAAAAAAAAAATAGAAAACAAAAGGTTTCGAAACTGAAAAATATTTGCGTTCAAAAGTTACATTTTCTGAAGAATGACCCATATATTGGAGAATTACTTTGAGTGGGTAGAAGTATAGTTTTGTTCCTTTTAGGATTTTTTTACATGTGCGCAAAACCCGACGTGCATAACAGAGATACATTGCGAAACACATGAGCAAATAGATTTTAAATTGCAGATGAAAAATAGGTCAACGGAATTTCATCGAAAACAATTTTAGATTCTTATTAAGATCTCTCATAGCGAAATTAAGTAATTGCAAATGAAGACACTTTTAGACCTCTTTTGTGAAGATTTTAATACTATTCTCGTGACAAGACAAAGACTTGTTTCTAAGAAAGCATGTTAGTATCGGATGAATTTTCCTTCTATTACTATTTTTACAATGTAAGTTCGATAGAAAATTATATGTTACAGAATTAATCCAAAGCTCTAAGACCTTTCCAAATGCTATCGATCAAAAACTTCTGTCAACTGATTGGTATACAACAATGGCAAATATATCAATACCTACAGCTTGAATGTCTCAATCTAACACGCATGAAAACACACCAGATATATGTCTCTCTAATATCTCGTGCAAAGTTTTTAGAAAAAACAGCGGCTAATTCTATGTAAGTAACTATGATTTCTCTCATGAGTTTCACAGACTGAGTCACCAGGAGTCATAATGGCAATTCAACGTAATTTCTGTAATATTTTGGTAGTATCTTCTTGGACATCTTTTGGAGAATAAAGAAATCTACTTTTTACCAAATATATATTATTAATTTGATTAAGAAAGTTGCAATTTATTCGAATAAATTTATTTTTAGATCTTCAAATATTGGAAGTTTCAAATACTTAAGGAGATGTACTTTCTTTGATTTGGGACTTCATAATTTTTAAATCAACATGATTTTTATTAGTTTTCCTACTAAAATATAAAGCTGGTCGATTTCACTTTCTGTATTAAGTTTACCATATTGGGCAACAACAGTCTAATTTTTACTATAGGAGATTTGGAACACGTTAGATCGCTTTTCAAAGTTTATGTTTTATCTCATCAAAGAATTTAATGAGAGGTTCATTTTTTTTTAATAAGCTTCATTTTTAGCGAAACCTGGTAAAAGTAATTAACGTGCCCCGTGTTCGGACTTCATTGGTCTGCCTCACAGGCTGTCCCGACAGACCTGTGCAGCCACCTAGGGCGGCAAAGTTAGGGCGGCAAATTTAATGACGGCCAAATGCAAGGGGGCAAAAAAAGAAAAAAATATTAAAAACTCAACTGTGTTCCATAGTTTTTTTTTTTTTTCTGCTCAAATTGCAGCAATACGTGAGAGCAAGCGTGATGATTTTTAAAAATGAATGTATTATTAAGACCAGGGGGCGGCACTTGTCAACATTGCCTGGGACGGCAAAACTACTAGAGCCGGCAAACTTGCTCAAAGGGCAAGTTGAACCAGATTACAAAAAAAAACTTCTTTTGTACTTTTAGTGATAAATATTCTTTACTAATAATAAAGCTGAAAGTCTCTCTGCCCGGATCTGTCTGTCAGGATCTCTGTGACGCGCATAGCGCCTAGACCGTTCGGCCGATATTCATGAAATTTGGCACAAAGTTAGTTTGTAGCATGGGGTTGTGCACCTCGAAGCGATTTTTCAAAAATTTGTTGTGGTTCTTTTTCTATTCCAATTTTAAGTACAAAATTATAATAAGATGGACGAGTAAATTACGAAATTATCATAACGTGGAACCGTAACATGGGCACAAGCCGATTGGCGAGATACGAAATTATCATGACGTGGAACGGTAACACCGGTACAAACCCATTGCCGAGAAAATTCACCCTACATTATTTGTAAATATACAGGCGAACCAAAAGACCTTTTAATTTTTTTTATTACGGGTAAAGCCGTGCGGGTATCACTAGTATTCAATATTGTAACTGACTTGGTTTCTTTTGTGTGTAGAAAGAAAAACATTAAGACTAAAGGAACAGTTTGCATTGATTTTCATTGATAAATCATTTTTAATTAATAACAGTCATAATTATTCACATTTGTACACGACTTTTTTTTTACAGACCAAAAGAAAAATTGCTTATTTAATATTCATGAGAAAATTAACGCAACTTAAAGTTAGCAAAAGATGTGTTAAAAGATATCTGAGAATAGTAATCGTCTGTAACTTCCTGAGCAGACACTAGGTTCTGGAAGAATAAGATATATGTCTCTTTTGTGCACAGTTAAATCAATATTTGCTGGGGAAAGAAGTGTTTTTTTTTCCCTTCATTACATTGCATGAAACAATTCCAAAAAGGAAAGAATCCTGTTAAACAAATACCGTATATTTCAAAGAATAAGTACAATAAAATTGACTCCTTTAAGTTGGTATTCTTTGTGTTCTAAAATTGCGTAAAGAAAACTAAATCTTAAGAAAAAATCTTACTTTTTCTTCTTTCAATCAATTGTTTTATCTTGTTTTTTATGTAGAAAACGTGTTTGGAAAAAAATTACGTTTCATCCAAGAACTTTACCCATCCAGTACATATTTTACTTTTTAAAATAATTGTCGACCGAAATTTAAAATAATATTTGAAAATATAAAGAGTGAGAAAGTGTAGATATGAAATAAATTTTTTGGTAAACTTAATTTAATACATATTTTCTTATATAATTACTAAATATACCTTTGCTTTTTCCCTCTAAGCTTTATTATTATTATTTTCAATGATATGTAGCATGAAATGAATGTATGATATTTTTTGTAATTATTCTATTGGCTTGTTACCCTACCCGAAACGAGCTGATGTGTGCATCACATGACTTCCTTTTACTCCAATTTTAATGTCATTTTTTCATTATTGCCAATTTTAATGTGATTCAATAGTTTACTCTGTAAGTATCACCACCAGTGGTCAAATTGAAACCAGATTAAAAAAAAAATCGCCAAATTTGTCGCTAACTTGGCGACCAAAAGACTGGCTATATATCGCCAAGTGTCTGCCAAATTATACAACCACTTAAGTATACATCGAAATTAACAATGATTTTCCCCAAAAAAGGGGCAAAAGATCCCTTTAGAAACACCGGAATGCAACCAAAAGGAGAGGTGCACAACTAGACCCCACTAGGAGTCTACGTATCGAATTTCAACTTTCTAGGACATACAGTTCTTGAGTTATGCGACATACATCCGCACATACGCACATACACACATACATACATACGTACATATGGACGCCACGAGAAAAGTCGTTGTAATTAACTCGGGGAATGTCAAAATGGATACTTCGGTTATTTATACGTTCTTAGGCACTTATCCGCGTGTGGTCGGGTTTAAAAAAAAAATAAATATTAATTCGGGGGTGAGCAAAATGGAAATTAAGGCCGAATTTTGAGTGAAATTTTTTTCGCGAATACAATACTTCCTTTTTTGTAAAAGGAAGTAAAAACGAAAAAATGGTAAACAATGAACGCTACCTACTGGAGTTTAGGGTTAATCCACCGGAGTTAGGGTTACAATTTCAACCATCAAAATATAACCAAACAGGCAACGTCTTTGTTCAAATGTAGAAGGGTAGAAGCAATTTTCACCTGTCGCACCTTGAAGGGCTTACTCGGTTTCTATATAACACGGTACACATCCCTATATTTACATTATTTCTAAGTCTCGTATAACACGGTTTCGATGTAACATGGAACACGCTTTCGATATAACACGATAGATCTTAACCTGATTTTTCTCATGCACATACATAATTAGTATTAAAAATAAGTATAATTTTTTTTTTTTAAAGAAAGTCTCGTATAACACGATTTTGATACTACACGGAACGAATAAGCCATGCTATACAGGGTACAACTGTAGGGGAGAGGAGGGGGGGGGGCACCTTTGAACAATTTTTTGAAAAATAAACATATTTCTTATTCAGATTATAATTATTAATGTTTAAATATTTTATGATAAAAAAGAATGCATTTCTTTATCATATAAATCAATATCAAAATTTTTACTGATAAATTAAACATGATACAAAGCTTTAGAATTTGTAAGTATTTCTGTTCAAACGTGCCCTATGTAGGGGCACCTTTGAACAAGCATGGGGCACCTTTGAACAAACAAAATCAAATTGTAATAATGGAGTGATTTTATCAAAAATCACATACCATTAAGAATTACTAAATAATAAGAATAAAATTAGAGCATTTTATTTAACTGAAATTAAAAATTTATAACTATTTAATTTTATATGAATCAAAATTGGCAGCAGAGCAAAAAGTTGTAACAGCACGTAAGGTCCCTCCAGAAATCTGTGGTTGTGGCAGTTTTTTTACTATATCTTGGAAATCTATTGTGCTGATGTCTGATGCTTCGGGAAAGTAAAATTTATTGCTTTCCTTTTTGCGAAGAAACCTGACATTAAATTCAGTTTCGTCTTGCAATTGCTGTTCAATTTGACCAACGTAACCTTTGAACAAGCTTTGAACAGTTCGTTTAGTTTGGAATTGAACTATAATGAAATCGTTGACATGTAAATCTTCCTAGAACAAGAGCTTTTCCTCTTCATCTGTATCCAAAATAATATCTTCAAAATTGGATTTTTTTATAAAAGACATTTTTCTCTAATAGGAATAATGGCAATATGCAAAATAAAAAAACAAGAGTAGTAATTAAAAGTAGTGTTTATATATCAGTAGAACTTTAATATTAAAAAACAGACTATTCAGTAATTTGTATGTCTTCATTTTCATAATTTTCTTTTAAATCCAAAATAAAATAGTAAAATGTAGGTGCATTTATAACTCTTTTCTTCTAAGTTTCACTTGTTCAAAGGTGCCCCAACTTTTCTGTTCAAAAGTACCCCATCATATGGAATTAGGAATTAGAACAATTTACTCAAGTAGATTTAAGAATAATAACAAAACAAAACCTAAAAGTTAAAGCTAAAACTTATCTTTAAATATTGTAAAATCATTTAAAATTATAGAATTACTTTTTTTTAAAAAAAACCTTACAACTTTATTTTGAAAAGTTTAGATTTCAGACAGAAAAAAAACACATACCTTGCACAGACAATAGTATGCATGCAAAACGATCAAACTTGGCTTACTTTGTTGCAGTAAAACAATGGTAATGTGCTGCCATATACATTAAAACCATAACATTTTTTTTAAAGATAATATTTACAGTGTTCAAAGGTGCCCCCCTCTCCCCTATATCAAATTTCAAATTCTTACCTTTGTTGTTCTCATAAAAGCTCAAACTTCCGAATCCAGTTGGTGAGACGTCAATTAAACACCCTTGCCTCTAAAATTATCGATTTCACTCCTGACTCGAACAATATTTTAACATATCCGCATACAACATTTATTTTACTTAATGAATATGTATAAAAATGTCCAGTGCGAGTCAAACAACAATTTGTCAAAAGTAAAATCGAATATGAAGAATTTCTTTTACTTTTAATTTCAGTTTCCATGGTTACATTCTCTTCACTTCATTTATTTTATTAATTTCTTCAAGTGCACGTTGTCATGGTTACGTTCTTTACGTTGGAAAAATAAATCTAATAAAGTAAATCGCTATGATTTTTTACTGAAAATAATTCGCTACTCCAGTGTTCGAATACGCTAACTTGTGGTAATTTACAAAATAACCAAAAAAGGTAAAACATTGCGTTCCACGTATATCTGTAGAGGAAAACATAGGCATTTTGTTGTGTTTATTTCATTCACGTAATTCATCATTCGACAAGTCAAGTGTGAATCTGTGTATAGTTATGAGGAAAAATGAACTACTAGCAAAAACGAAAGCTGAGAATTTTAATAACCATAATAGTGCGCCAACTTCACTTTATTGCTTAAATTAACGTTTGAAGAGTTACGTCAAAAATTGGCGGTTTAGTTTACATCAGTAAAAACCATTTTTATGATTGGATTAAAAAGGTATGAAGATTACAGAATTCGTTAAGTTTAAATAAGTAATGGAAGATCAATTTAAAAAAACTGCCACCATATATCTGTGAGAATTTTATTGATGATTTGCATCGCATGATAGAATTAAATCATTTAATTAAGAAATTAGAAACATATAAACAGAAAGAATTGAAATTCCCCGATTCGGCAATTTGAGAAATAACTCAGCTACGAATGTAAAACAATTAGCGCTAGCCTAGCAAAACAAACAAATATTATCTTCCTTTTTAGATAATCAATCATATTGTCATAGAGTTAAATGATCTAGTATTCAATGTTATTCTTGTCAGTCTTATTTACAGAAAAAGTAGTTCGATCAAAAATTGATAACATGCTGGAAATGGCTGCTTGAGAAAAACTTGCTATATGTGATTTGTATTAAGTTTTAACGTGTAGTAATGCGCCTTGATTGCTCATCTCTTTCTGCGTGGGCCAGAATATCCACAAGACTAAACTAATTCATTTGAAAAGACAAATTCAAAGCAAAAAAAAAAAAAAAATCATGCATGCGTACATAAATTACTAAGCTTATAAGCATTTTATACGTTGCGGCATGTGTTTGTTTTATCTTTGTCATCCCCCATTATACAGTGTCTGCGGCGCACCCTATAGTTTTTTGGAGTCGCGAATAGAACTTGTTACCAGGCGGAAAAACCTTGTTTTAAAGCAAGCATTAAAAATAAACAAAAACTCAAATCCTGGATTATAAAGCTTCGTTCAAAAGGATCTAAAATGCAAAAATTCAACTGAAAGGTGTAATTATATGAATTTTAACTATTGTTTACAAAAATATGCTTGTTTTTGTTTGTATTTGAAGCAGGGCTGCGGAGTTGGACTGATATTGGGGTAAAAGAGTCGGAGTCGGGACTCTTAGGTTTAAAATCCAAGAGTCAGAGTCGGCCATCTTCTGTCTAAATCCACAACTCTGTCTTGGGGTGTCGGAGTCGGAATCGAGGCCGGTGTTGGTCATTTCTCTTCGGCTCCGCAGTCCTGATTTCAGGTAGTATGACAGTTTATTAATAACTAGTGGTAACCGCACGGCTTTGCCCGTAATAGAAAAATTAAAAGGTCTTTTGGTTCGCCTGTATATTTACAAATAATGTATGGTGAATTTTCTCGCCAATTGGCTTGTACCCATGTTACAGTTCCACGTTATGATATTTTCGTATCTCGCCAAATGGCTTGTGTCCATGTTACGGTTCCATGTTATGATAATTTCGTAATTTACTCGTCCATCTTATGATAATTTTGTTCTTAAAATTGGAATAGAAAAAGAACCACATCGAATTTTCGAAAAATCGCTTCGAGGTGCACACCCCCATGCAACAAACTAACTTTTGGCCAAATTTCATGAAAATCGGTCGAACGGTCTAGGCGCTATGCGCGTCACAGAGATCCAGACATCCTCCGGACATCCAGAGATAGAGACTTTCAGCTTTATTATTAGTAAAGAAGACTAAACTAAGAAAATGAAAATTTAAACGGTTTTAGTGATATCCTTTATAAAATATGTGCATTTCCATGTCTGGTTGACTCTCATTCTTTATCTATTCATTCTAAAATATTAAAAGAATAAAAGCTTAAAACCATAATTGAAAAAGAATATCTTTTCGAAGCTTCCACAGTTTCGATGATTCTGAAGTTTTCTAATAACACCAAGCACTTTTCTCTGCACCAGACGATAATTATTAGTTCATTAGCATATTTTACTTTGTCCCAAAACCATTTGCAGAATTTTCTGTCGTTCTTATAAACTAAAGGAAAAAATGCTGGAGAGCCGTCTAAAGTAAAATTGTGATAAAAGCATATAAATAAGCACTTAAAACAAATGGATTTTCGGACATTAGAAACGCTCTCCTGGACTTATGCTCCATTTTCCAATTAAGTCCTTGGAGAGCTTCACTGTCAGATATAATCTTTTACGTTCGGAGTGAAACATAACAAATGAAACATGATACTAAAACTAAACTCGAAGGGACGAAATACTTGAGGCAGGGCACCGCCATTTCGGATCCATTTTATTATGGTGATTTCGTGGGTTGAATATTACCACTAGACCACTACAATTTATTTGTTTCGAGGAAAAACAAACAGATTAATATTTTTTTCACGACTTTTGGAGAATGTGAAGATGAAATAGTATTAGCAATAAAAGGCCATTTTGGTATCTTTTCTAGGTTTTTTTTTTTTTTTTTTTACTAAATGTATTTGTAAAAGAAATAAATACCTTTTCGCTGAGGAGGAAGAGGAAATAACAAACTTTTTGTAGCATGAAATTGCAATTAAACGCAGACACGTGTTTCGGGGGTTCAATGAACTCCTTTTTCAATGCTAAATAGTGAACTGTTGGCTGTAAAAAAACATCCGGTAAATGCGCAAAGGTGAAAAAATCCACTTTTACCGGATGTCTTTACATCCAAGAGCTCATTATTTTGCATTGAAAAACGGATTCCTTGAAACCTCGAAACACGTGTCCGCAGTTCAATTTTGTCATCAGCTGCTTCAACACCATAATAATTGTTCAAACACGTAAAATTGAAAACCTTAATGGAATTACGAGAGATTAAAGACGCAGATTTTAGGAGGGATTTTTTTTTTCTTCATTAATGATTATTCCTTAAATTTTTATTACACACTACTCTATATCTTTGGTAATTTTATCCGATACGCTATTGAGTTCATTAGCAGACCCCCCCATCTCTCTACAGGGCCGATTGTTTGAAATTTAAGTGTACGCACCAGTTTTTATTCACAAGATCAATGGTTCTCAACAGGTGGTACGTGCATCCCTTTGGGTACGTGAAAATATGTATGATGTACGAGGTTAACTGTCAGCAAAATTATTAAAAAAATACCTTAATGATGCAAGAGTTTGATTAATATCATGTGATCTTACATTGGCAAGCCTACACAATAGAACCATGAAGAAAGAAGACAGGAAGTGAAAAATCCTTTTTAATAATAGACAGTGTGCCCGAATGGTCACCCTCTTAATTTCAGAACGGCGGCTACTATCTTTAGAAACGTGGTGTCTAGGTACATTAAGTTGTATATGCGCTACCGAATGAGACCGCTCACAGCGCCACCTGGTGGAAAATTGAGGAGTTAGAATTTCTATCTCAGATACGAATTAAGTTACAGTAAAAAAAGAGACATACAAAGTTGTGGAGCATCATCGATTTCGTACGAAAAGACAAACTTAACGTTCTTGTGAACATCAATGCAAAGAATGGAACGCTAAAACCCGCATTTGTTTTTCCTTAATTTCCTACTCTGTGACGTGAGATAATGATCTGGGATAGAAAAATAATAACAAGACGGAACAATATACCTTTGTTTCACATTTCGGTGTCCTGTTTTACCTGGAAGCTTATTATTTTTTCTTCCGTCTAAATTTCGTGACGTCACAGGAACGTAAATACGGGACGCTTAGCATGAAATCACGAAAACAAAATGAAGATTTTAGCTGTTCTATTTTTCATAGCCATGTCAATGAGGTGTCTTTCCGTACTAAATGGATAACGATCTACAACTTTGTAACTCACTTTTTCTCCTATCTCTACGTTCTCGAGATACGAAAGCTAACTCCGTAGTTTTCCGCCAGGTGGTGCTGTGAGTAGTCTCATTCAGTTGCGTATATCCGATTTACTGCATCTAGACACCAAGTTTATAAAGATAGCAGCAGCCGTTCTACAATTAAAAGGATGTCAAGAGATTTTAGTGGGCACCCTGTATGTAAAAAAGCAAAAAATACATGGGTTTAAGTATGTATTTGAAATTTTTTCTACTGGCTACAATGCACACCTCACATCTTTGAGCATGGAACTCCGAACAGTCTGGAATACTCCCGGCATATCTCAAATTTTTCGGGGTCGCGAAAGCATTTCCGAACCGCATTGCTATAGGATTTTGAGTCGTCAGGATGCATCTTGCCTCTCTTAGGACTTCTGAAACACGTAACTAAGACACCCTGTACATTGCTGTATGATTTTGAGTCGTCAGGATGCATCTTGCCCCTCTTAGGACTTCTGAAACACGTAACTTAGACACCCTGTACATTGCTATATGATTTTGAGTCGTCAAGATGCATCTTGCCCCTCTTGGGACTTCTGGAACACTTAACTAAGACACCCTGTACATTGAATCATATATATGTTTCATATTGTTGAAAAAATACATATTGCACATATACATGGGCAAAACCATGATAAAACGTTTCGTTGCGAAAGGAGCACTTCTGCTTTTAGTTTAATAAATTAGTATCTTAATGAAAGTTTTGCTTTTCCGCATTACTTAGCAAATGGTATTCTTATGCGTATAACTTTTTTAAAAAAAGCTGTGATTATGCGTAAAACTCAAAATAAAAATTATGCAAGTAGACATAACATTTGTAAGACATCTTAGACAGTAAGAGTTGAATCATTGTTTTGTTGAACTCATTATAAAACACTTTGAAATATGAACAAGAATGTCTAGAATTCCGTAATAATTAAACCAATTACCATCCTCAAATTCTCTGTTAGCATTGATATGACTTCATATACAAAAAACTAACATTCAAATAGGACAAAAATGGCGGAAAGCGCTGCTATACTTAACAGCTTTTAAACAATACGCAGTCGATATTTTGTATGCAAACTCCGATTTATCTGTTGCCACCGCTGATAAAGTAGAAGATGAATAATGAAAGCCGATGACAAACGACTGCAGTTTTACGAAAATTAGCGCGCGGACTTCGTTCGATAACAAATGCAATTATTAACAAGCTTCTTTAACGAATGTTATGGCAGCCTGCTCCCCGGGGAAAATTATGTTCTTTTACAAATTCGATAGAATAAGAGAACGGCGAAAAAAGATCTTAATTATGCATGTTTTAACAAAATCATGATTTATATTTTACAGCTGCGTTAGCAATTTACTTCTTATTTATTCATGGCTACCTTTTGTATAAGTAAATAAGAGTTGCCATTGCTAATCAGCTCACAAATAATTGGGTGGGTTTCTGCTTAAGATGATGAAGTTATGCTAATCCTTTTGTTTATGCAAATATTATGATTGTTCTTACTATTTTGAATTTTGTTTTAAAAAAGTAACAACGTGCATTAGTTAGAGAAACAGAATGTGCTAGTTGTGTCATTATTAAAATACGGATATTAATAAATGTGAAAACAAGGTTGTAGTTTGCGTTGCGCCAAACATTTCATTTTATTCTGGAAAACCATTTTTAAAAAGTATTTGTAGAAGTATACATGCACATTCATAGGTATCTAACAATGAAAAAATAGTCTTTACCCTCTACAGATTATCTAAAAAAGAATCATATTGCTTTAATAACAAGAGATAGGTTATTTGAGTCTATGAAAAAGAAATGTTTCCAATAAGGGTTTTTTTATGTATTACTTCTAGTAATATTGATAAGCATTGAAAAATCTTTAATTATACAGATACACCTTTTGGAATATTCGACTACTCTTTAAGAAACTATCTAAAATAGTTCTTGCAGATAACTAATTCATTAATACATTCATTCTGCATTAAACACTATATGGCAGCTTTTCGTTTGTCTAAGACATTTTAAAACAATGGGGTTGTTTCCTTCAGTCAAAAGTAGTACTTTTAGTCACTGAAATTGATAGAATAAGTAAAAAAAAATAATAATAACTTGTGCCCAAAAAAATACTTTCACTTTCCCAACAGTTATTTTTTATTTTTTTTTAAATGTCCGATTTTTCAAACAAGGCGTGGTCTCGATGACTTCACAAATGATGCGCTTTGCCGCATCTTTCTATCGTGTTTCCACGTTATGATAATCAAGAAGCGAATTAAAATTGCGCTCTACGCTTGCTATCAACCATATCGTTGCCAATACACGTGAGTAAAGATGCGAATTAAATATTTGGCTCTTTGGATGGCAATACTGAATGGCATTTTATCTTTTGTGATGTCATCAGGCAGAAACATAAACAATGAAAGCGCACCGATTTAAGTAATTTTTAAAAAATATTAAACCTAAACAAATTACTTAAAAAATAGTCAGAGATCCTATGTTCATGCTCTTTCAGAAAAAAAATACTTTTTAATATTGGAAACGACCTCATTCTAACAGAAATGTAATTAAAATTAACCGTCTCTTAAAGATATTGTTGAAATAAAACAGTAGTTAACCGAGGATTATGTTAGGTTTCAAAGTGTATTTATATTTATTATATAAAAAAATCTAAGAAATTATAAGGTTTTTTTTTCACACCTTTTAAAGCTTCAAAATTGGGCTTTAGACTGACAAAGGTATTAAAATTTAAACTTATAATTGCGTTAAGCTGACTTTGTGTTAATGTTGTTCGTTTCGCCTCAAACTTATGATGTAATTCAACATCCAAAGTTAGTAGAAGAAAGTCTTGGATTTTATGAACGTTTTTGATTCAAAATGTGTTTTCTTGTTTCTATCGGTACTAAACACATTTGCACCAATTGTAAAAATATCTAACCTCTGTTTTTACTTCCTTTTACAGAAAAGGAAGTATTGTATTTGCGAAAATATTTTCACTCAAAAATCGACCTTAATTTCCATTTTGCTCACCCCCTAATGAATGTTGAGTTTTTTTTTTTTTCGATTCGACCAGACGTGGATAAGTGCCTAAGAACGTATAGACACGCGAAATATCCATTTTGACGATTCCCGAGTTAGTCACAACGAGTTTTCTCGTGACGTCTGTATGTGCGGATGTATGTCGCATAATTCAAGAACGGTGTGTCCTAGAAAGCTGAAATTTGGTACGTAGACTCCTGGTGGGATCTAATTGTGCACCTTCCCTTTTGGTTGCTTTCGGGTGATTCTAAGGGGGTTTTTTGCCCCTTTTTGGAGGGAAATCATTGTTAATTTCGATGTGAATTCAAGTGGTGTTATAACTTGGCGGACACTTGGCGATATATCGCCAGTCTTTTGGAGTGTTTTTTTTTTTAAATCTGTTTCAATTTGGCCACTGTTATTGATATTTCGAGAGTAAACTATTGAATCACATTAAAATTGCCAGTAATGGGAAACATGACATTAATTTGGAGTAAAAGGAAGTCATGTGATGCACACATTAGCTCGTTATTATATAGCGTACCACATTCGGATTACATTTAAAAGCACATGTCAGTAAATTATTTTCAACGGAGCAAATTCGGAACACATATTTGAGCACATTCAGGCAACTGGATCACTTTCTGCGAATTAAAGTGTTTCCAATGTATGCTGGGAATTAGCAGTGTGGTAGCCGCATGATCTTACAGAACTATTTTTTGAGATGTCAGGAAGTAATGTTCAAAGAACAATTCTATACTTCGAAGATGAAAATTCCGGTTTTCAAATATAAGAGCATTAAATGAATATCATTTAACGTACTTAAAAAAAAACGAGCTGATGTGTTCATCACATGACTTCCTTTTACTTTCCCTTTTATTGGCAATTTTAATGTGATTCAATAGTTTACTCTCTAAATATCACCAACAGTGGCCAAACTGAAACCAAATTCAAAAAAAAAAAAAAATATCGCCAAATTTGACGCCAAGTTGGCAACAAAACTTGGGGACCAAAAGACTGCCGATATATCGCCAAGTGTCCGCCAAATTATAACACCAATTGAGTTTACATAGAAATTAACAATGATTTCCCCCCAAACAGGGACAAGACCCCTTTAGAATCACCCGAATGCAACCAACAGAGGAGGTACACAACTAAACCCCACTAGGAGTCTACCTACCAAAAATCAATTTTCTAGGACATGCCATTCTTGAGTTATGCGACATACATACGCACATACAGACGTCACGAGAAAACTCGTTGTAATTAACTCGGGAATCGTCAAAATTGATATTTCGCGTGTCTATACGTTTTTACACACTTATCCACGTGTGGTCGAGTCGAAAAAAAAAAACTCAACGTTCATTCGGGAGTGAGCAAAATGGAAATTAAGGTTGATTTTTGAGTGAAAAATTTGCTCGAACACAATACTTCCTTTTTGTAAAAGGAAGTTTAAAAAAAAAGTTTGTAGAAGACCCCCCCCCCCCCCCCCCGTTCGGCGGACCCCCAAGCGGTCCGCGAACCACAGTTCGAGAAGCCCTGGCTTAGACTATCATTGCAGTATTCTTATAAATCGAACACAGCAAGCAACGTCTAAACTGCCTCCGCAAATGCTACATTCTTTCAGATTTCTCACATTGTGGCACTTTCAGAAAGAAATTCCAGAACAAAAGGCATCAGTGGCGGTAATTTTTGGCGGGAAGGGGAATCATTCGATAGATGGAGACATATTTTCTATGAAGGGAAGCAGGCAAAGAATCGTACTCGCGTTGCAGTTGCTCGTTCGCAGCTGGTAGGCAACTGCCTTAATGAGCCTATTTGATGTTCCGATTTTCTTGCGAATGTTGATAATGATTTTTGTAATCCCCTAACACCTTTCCAGAGTTCGACTGTTTTTTCAGCCTGGGCTAAAAGGTTTAATATTTTACTGGTGGTAGAACGAACGATTGTATCGAATTATTATCCAAATACAATAGATTGTGAAAGCATTTCTCTTCAACTGCTTATTTTTTCATATCCATTTAGCAGAATAAAACGTAAACTTTGTACTTTGTTTTGCAATAAAAAATTTAAACCAAGAAAACAATAATAAAAACATAGTAACAAAAACATAAGTACAGAGGCGGGTAATCACGTCCCGCTAGGGCAAAACGTCGCAGTAACTGTATTTAATGATTTTGGAAACAGAGTACACTTGTGTCTAATTTTTCAAAAATATCTTTATCTTTACTAATAATAAAGCTGAAAATCTCTCTGTCTGTCTGGATGTCTGTGACGCGCATTTAGACCGTTCGGCCGATTTGGCAAAGTTAATTTGTAGCATGGAGGTGTGCACCTCGAAGCGATTTTTCGAAAATTCGATCTTTTACTTTTTCTATTCCAATTTAAGAAACATTTTCCCGAGCAAAATAATCATAAGATGGACGAGTAAATTACGAAATTATCATGACGTGAAACCGTAACATGGGCACAAGCCAATTGGCGAGAAAATTCACCATATATTATTTGTAAACATACAGGCGAACCAAAAGACCTTTTAATTTTCTATTACGGGCAAAGCGGGTACCACCAACTTTACTAATAATAAAGCTGAAAGTCTCTCTGTCTGGATGTCAGGATGATGTCTGGATGTCCGGAGGATGTCTGGATGTCCGGAGGATGTCTGGATGTCTGGATCACTGCGACGCGCATAGCACCTAGACCGTTCTGCCGATTTTCATGAAATTTGGTGAAAAGTTAATTTGTAGCATGGAGGTGTACACGTCGAAGCAATTTTTTGAAAATTTGACGTGGTTCTTTTTCTATTCCAATTTTAAGTACAAAACTATCATAAGATGGACGAGTAAATTACGAAATTATCATAACGTGGAACCGTAACATGGGCACAAGTCAATTGGCGAGATACGAAATTATCATAACGTGGAACCGTAGCATGGTTACGAGCCAATTGGCGAAAAAATTCACCATACATTATTTGTAAATATACAGGCGAACCAAAAGACCTTTTAATTTTTCTATTACGGGCAAAGCCGTGCGGGTACCACTAGTCTTTATCTCTTCTAATAATAAAGCTGAAAGTCTCTCTGTCTGTCAGGATCTCTGTGACGCGCATAGCGCCTAGACCGTTCGGTCGATTTTCATGAAATTTGGCACAAAGTTTGTAGCATGGGGTTGTGCACCTCGAAGCGATTTTTCAAAAAATCGATTTTGTTTCTTATCTATTCCAATTTTAAGAAAATTTTACGGAGCAAATTATCACAATGTGGAAGAGTAAATTACGAAATTATCATAACGCTTAACCTTAACATTGGAAAGCAAATGAACAGCAAATTGGCGAGAAATTCGTCATCCAATTTTTGTAAATATACATGCGAACCAAATGACCTTTTAATTTTCAACTACGGGCAAAACCGTGCGGGTACCACAAGTTTGTGAATAAAGAAGTTCTGCGCATATACTATAGGCATTTCGAGCAAATTATTAGAGATAAGTACAGCTTCATATAGGGTCATTCCATATAAAATCAACAAATGGGCCGTGCCGCACCATTTTTGATTTTGATGAAATTTGGTTGGTAATATGTACCAACATCATGTACTCCAAAACAGCTTGTTTTATTTCTTGAAAAAAAAATTTCTCTGAGATATAGCCCTTTCTTTGTTCCACGGATGCGTAAAATTTGCCTTTTTTGACCTTTCTTCTGGGAGCTGTAGTGGATTTATTTATATTAGTCGAAAGATCAAATACGGCTTATTGTAAAGCTAAAAAAATGAACTTTTGTTTGTGCATAGTTAAAAACTATTTAAGTTAAACCTAACTAGAAAAATTTCAAGGTCGAAACGTGGTTAAAAAACTGCTATTTTGGTTATTTTGGGAATGAAAATAACAACGAAAGACTTTCAGTAACAGGCTAATTTTTTTTTCTGTTGCACTTAGGTATACATACTAGAAGCAGAAGAAAAATTAAGCTACTACTGATAGTCCTTCATTATGAAAAAATTGCTTAAATTTGAGAAAAAATGAAAAATGTACTTTTTCACCCTCCAAAAAAGCCCGGTAGGTAAGGGGATAAAAATCTAAAAATGCTATAGCAAGAAGCCGTCACATTGCCCTTTAAAACAAAACAAAAACTGTCTTGTTATTCCAAGGCGTAGAGGAGATATAAGCGTTTCAAAACTGAAACATTTAGGGTTTTTTTTTTTTTTGCACAAGTTGGAATATTATGAGCGTTAAATGAATCTCTTTGTGAAATTTGTATATTTAAAAAAAAAAAATGGCCTTTAGCTTGCAGACGACATTTTCCAATAAACTGCTACAGTAAAAAACTGTAGAATTAGACACAAAACATAATTAAAATAAATCAAATAACCACTTGATGAAATTTTACATTGCTAAGTTTTTACATTGTCCTTTAAAACAAAACAGAAACTATCCTTTTATTTCTTGGTGAAAAGCAGATATAAGCTTTTAAAATAATACAAAACGACCGTCTGCATGCTATTTGATACAATGTTTAAAAAAAATAAAAAAAAAACATGCTAGTTACCAAATGAAACACATTTGAGGTAAATTTAACTGAAATATAGTGAAATAAAATTCTGTACAATAAATGACGTTCAGGTTTAAGTAAATATTCTTACACAATATAATTTTACACAAAAATTGCTTTTAGTTTTTACTTCGTGTTTACATTTTTGTGTCTAGCGTTTTACTGCAATGTTTTTGTTGACAGTAACAGCCTTGAATTCTTCTAACAGAGATGGCAAACGGACATGAAGAATCCCGAGGCTGACAGGAACAAAACTGCAAAGCTCTTGTTTGTGGGACAGGAATTGCAAGTTCGAACCTTGCCTGCAATTGATGTTTAGTGTCTTCAATATTTTGCTTTGGACAAAATACAAATTCAATATTTTTGATATTTATTGAGCAGTACTCAAACATATCAAGCGGATTTTTAATTTGGTTTTCTAATGTCCTTTGAAGACTAGCTTTTCTTCACAATCCTTTGAACAGCCCCACCAATACCGTCACATGGTCCCTTTCCATGGCATGTGGCGAAAAAATACCACTCAGCTTTCATTCCAAAATCCTGCTGGTGGTAACACAAGTTTATGAAATTTTTCTTGTTCTTGTGCTGGGCAGCTGACCCATCAGAAAAATAAATTATTCTCTTCAGATCAGGAAAGTATGCCTTTAAATTTTTAATTACTAATTTCTGGAAAGCGTGAAAAGCTACAGTACTATGTTCTAATGAGTCACTAATTACGCAAAAACAACGGTTTTTCAACTCTTCATTTTCTTTTAAGTATAACATAAAGGGATGAACTGTTGTTTGGTTGCTTGACCAATGATATGCTTGTATTTCCTCTTGTATAATGAAAGAAAAATTTTCAGAAAAGTCCCCCATTAATATATGCATTCTTTCTCTTGCAGATCTTTCTTCTTTAAGTTCATGAGTTCTGTTTGTTGTTTGCTATGAAATGATGAACTTTAAGTTTCTCTAACATTTCATGTAACTTCTCCAAATATTCTGCAAAAGGAAGAAGACTGGTTGACAGCTCGCAGCAGTCAGTAGATACCCATTGTGAAAATTTTATCTCTGTTTCATCCTTTTCAAAATCTTTCTATCCTTTTTCAAGTATTTCCCGCAGCTTATCAGTTCCTGCACATTCACTACACTTTGCAAGAATACAAGAATCTTTATCAGTGTTGCAGACCATACAAGTGAGGAGATACTTGTAGTCCATGTCTGATTTCAAGGCCGAGAGCATTAGTTTTACGTTCTGGTGGATGATGCATACCATACAGAATGAGTTCCAGATGCTGTGGCTAGAATATAGAATTTAGGTCTCAGATCTGCAAATTTTGAAAACCTTATCTTTGCAAGAGGATATTTTTCTTTGAAAGCTCTATAAAGCTCTTTAAGATTGTATAAAATTAACCTTTTTTGGACATTAACTTTTTCTCCGTCAGGTTTTCTGACTGCTATGCAGTCTCTTTGTACGGCCAGAATTCTACTGTTCTCCTCATTTTCGTAAAACTGATGTACAGTTTTGATTGAGTCTTCATCAAGCTTATTCCTGGCTTTATTCTTTCGAATTTCTGGCAGAATACCGTCTTTTTGTACTAAATATTCGGATTGTCGAGCAAGGTACTGACTGACGTTAAATTCCCTCTGGATTTTATCAATGCTCCAACTACTAGGAACTAAACTTAAAATATTTACTTTTTCTTGTGTAGAAAATGCAACTTTCATTTTTTCTTTTAGCTTGTGAATTAGTTGTTCATACTCATTAGCTAAATTACAATGCAAGTTTTGTGAGAAATTCTCATTGCCAGGAGAAATGTTCAAATCAAAGGCTTTACTTAGTTTTTCAGTTGCAGATTTAGCTATTTTACTAACTTTCTTCTTTAAAATTGAATCCCTTTCTTCAACTGAACGCTTCTGTGCATTTACTGGAGAAATGTTAAGGGCTATGCAAGCTTTGTTTACTTCTTTGACGAGAGCAGGTTTCGGTTCAAAAGTGCCTAAGCACTCATTTTCAATGTCACTATCTGTGTCTCGTTTAGAGGTTCTAATTTTCTCCAAACATCTTGAACATAACGCTTTTCCTGGAATTAATTTCAGATTAGAATTGCACATTGAAAGTTCAATTGATATTTGTCTTAGGGATTTTTAATAGGTTTTGAGTGAATATTGTAGGGGTCGGAGCAAGATTTTCTATAAATATAAAAGTATCTGTTCAAAAACTTTTCCCTATGAAAAGTACAAACATTCTCTATATCACTGCATCATGTTCTGATTGAAAATAATTTTATATCTTCATCTGCAAATTCAAGAACTGAATGTAATTCTGAATGTTTAGGGTAATGTAATTTATGACATATCTCTTTTGTAAAGATTCCAATAGAACAAGAGTCCTCCATCATACAACTTAACCTTTGTAACAAAGGTTTCGTTATAGGAGCGCTGCATTGTCAAATCAAATAAAAGACTTGAGAGAAAAAGCAGATGCTGAGTTGCTTATGAGAAACTTACATTATCTGGAAATTTAATTCTATGTCGTTTGGAAAACTAATTCGTTATTTGCATTGCCACATTGGTAATTATCGTTGACTAAAATCCAAAATTGAAAAAAAATGTTTACACTTTACAATAAAACCATTTGTGCTATAAATACCAAATAGAACATAATTTTAAGTGGTTATTAGATTTAATTTAAATCGGCTTTGTGACTAATTATATCGAAAAATCAACAAATTTTACAAAGCAGATTCATTTAATACTCATAATATTCCAACTTGTGCAAAAAAAAAAAAAGAAAAGAAAAGAAAAACCCCAAATGTTTCAGTTTTTAAACGCTTATATCTCCTCTACGCCTTGGAATAACAAGACAGTTTTTGTTTTGTTTTAAAGGGTAATGTGACGGCTTCTTGCTATAGCATTTTTAGATTTTTATCCCCTTACCTACCGGGCTTTTTTGGAGGGTGAAAAAGTACATTTTTCATTTTTTCTCAAATTTAAGCAACTTTTTCATAATGTAGGACTATCAGTAGTAACTTAATTTTTCCTCTGCTTCTAGTATGTATACCTAAGTGCAACAGAAAAAAAAATTAGCCTGTTACTGAAAGTCCTTCGTTGTTATTTTCATGCCCAAAATAACCAAAACAGCAGTTTTTTAACCACGTTTTGACCTTGAAATTTTTCTAGTTAGGTTTAATTTAAATAGTTTTTTATTATGCACAAACAAAAGTTCATTCTTTTAGCTTTACAATAAGCCGTATTTGATCTTTCGACTAATATAAATAAATCCACTACAGCTCCCAGGAGAAAGGTCAAAAAAAAGCAAATTTTACGCATCCGCGGAGCAAAGAAAGGGCTATATCTCAGGAAAAAATTTTTTTCAAGAAATAAAACAAACTGTTTTGGAGTACATGATGTTAGTACATATTACCGACCAAATTTCATCAAAATCTGAAATGGTGCGGCACGGATGTTTCTGAAAATTTGTTGATTTTATATGGAATGACTCTATAGCAAACTGAAGGGCAAGAGTGACTTTTTAATACAGTTTGAAACCTTTTACATTTTCATTTTCCTAAGTTTTTATTTTTCTGGAATAAAACTAATTTTGATTTTGAATTTCGTTTGCATTAATTTAGTTAATTTTGCTAATTATAACAAGTTTGATGATGATGATGTTATTACAAGTGAAACATTCGTAGAGTGGAGCGAATTCTCCGACTATCAAGGTAATGTATTCTAAAGCTGTAACTTTGTTTTTTAGCAGTAAAGGATTTAATTCGTAATTTTTAGTCATAATATATTGTACACAGAACCTGGACCTACATTAAGAGAGACAGAAAACGTTATATTTTATTTTTTGCTAAGATTTTTTTTTTCAAAATTTCTGCTTAAATGGGACGTAAATTCCCTGACTTACTCGATGCATTTGAGAGTCATTTTTAAGAACCTGATACTAAAAAGAAAAAAACATTTATAAAATTTCTGAAACACCTAAGAATAAAACTTTTTTGCGAAAATATACAAGCTTTTAATTTGTAACTTGATTGAAACGTGATGGGAGGAATCGGTACCCTTCTTTAACAGCAAATCAACGCATCGTCAGCGTCCAGCTAGAATCTGAATTTCATCTAATCGGTGCGGTGGTTGAATTATATACTGTTTGACTATCGGTTACATGGAAAGGCCAATGTCCGGTTTATAAGCGGAAATGGACACATCTATTAGTTTATAGGGGTGTTAGTTGGTTTGTTTCAGATGTGCCCTTTTGCCTCTCTATTATTTAGCCTTAGTTTTGTAAAAATGAAAATTTGCTCACAGCAACGTTTTTTAAATCTGAAGTATATTCGATCCATATTCTCACAGCAAAAACTAATTGATTTATTTATTCACAACAAAGTTTTTGAGCTTACCATTTTGCTTTTACGTTCCTGAACGAAATGAAAATATTTTATTTTCATTTTGTTGTTTCAATGGAAACTATTTTTGTTTCCCCTTATTTTATTTCTGAGAATGTAATAAATGAATAAAGCACGAGTGACATTATAAAACGCGTGTATCAATATCCCATCGCTATTTTCCCATCTTCCCTGCTAGATTCATTCAGATGGAATCGTCTTTACTTGGCAGACTGCCAGATTACATACAATCCATGGTCAAACAGTATCTTGGTTTTTTTTACAGCACTGATTTTCAACCCGTGGTCCACGTGCAACTTTCATGCGGTCAGCGAACAGCTTGTGAAAATTAATCTACATAATTTTGAAATAATTGTTGCGAAAATATTATTTCTCATAAAAGAAAATCTCATAAAGTGGTCCTCAGCAGTGAAAAGGTTGAGAACCACTCCTTTACGACATAAAAGAAATAAAAGTGCGATTTGACGCAGGCCCGCGCCAAGCCTGAACGGCGCCGTCGTGCAAATGTCTTTTGAGCGTCTTTATCAGGGTTGGCAAGTTTCTGCCGAGGCGGTTAAAACCACTGGTAGAAACCGGTTAAAACCGGCATGGCAAAAACCACTTTCTGCCACTTTGCGGCAGAAACTGGCAAAAACTCACAAAATGAAAAATGAATTCTTGATATACAACAGAAAATATAAGGGAAATATTAATTAATTTTTTACCAAAGTTCTGTAATTTTATTACAAAATTATCACAATTCAAAATCAAATGTTACATTGTTTGGACCCTGCAATTGCCTCTTAGAAAAGGTGGTTTCAAAAATCTAAATAGGTTCTCAATTTACTACGCACAAATGAGAAATTTTAGAATATTCTTAAAACAGAAGATCTAGCAGACAATGCATCAAGGAGCAAGTAATATTCGTGAAACTTTCATCTATTGTATAACTGGTTCACCATGTAGTAACTGAGGTTGTGGTAAAAATTTGACTGGAAAAAATAAGTTTTGAGAAATGGGACCAATTTGTTTTGCAAAGCTGTGACATTAGGTACAGAATTTAGGCAAGTAAAATTCAAGCACTTTCTTCTTAAAGCAAATGACACGATAATTTCAATCACAAACAGTTTAGAGGAAGCATATAAGTGAGCAAATTACAATCAGTAATGCCTGTTTAATTCTGTATGTCACTCCTCTTTCCTAAGCACCCCAAAGAAGCAAAAGAGAAACAATCTGTAAAATTTTAGTTTTGGAGCACAGTACGTTTTTACTTCATATCTCGAAGTCATTTCGAGTAAGGGTGGATGTAAGGGAGGGGCGATCAAAATTCACTTTTAAAAACTGACTTTTTCTCTTGGAAAGTTTGCATTGAGCTGCTGTTAAAAGAGAGATGTCCAGTTTCAGTGAATCAAAGCATTTTACCCCAACAATTAAAAAAAAAAATCTTGGAATTTCATTGAAATAATTAAATTATTAAAGTAAGCAATAATAAGTCTAATAAGGACTTCAAAAAATAAAAAAAGGGAAACGGCTATTACGCAACTTAAATTTCTAATATTTGATATACTGACCTGAAATCAAGATGTCTATTTCTGGACTTCGTATTGATCAATATTTAGTTTCTTTCTAAAAAAAAAAAGTTTCAAAATGTAGAAAATTGTGAAAAACCTACTTTACTGAGGTAGTGGGTTTTTTCATACATGCCTACCCGAGAAAAAACCGGGCGGGTTTTTCGTGCTGGGCCCGATTTGACGAACCCTGCCTTTGTTAGCCTCTAATGCGTTTTTGGAAAAAGGAAATATTTTTAAATATCAAAGTTAGCGCCGCTCTAAATATCTCTCTAAACTCTAATTGATAAATAATCATTCAAAGTTTTGCCTGTCAAAACATGGCAACATAATACTGAATAGATTTCTAAATTGAAGTAGAGGATATTCCTGCTTAAAATCAGAAACTGAAATCACACACACACACATTTCCAGTAAAATCAAAAATTTTAAAATATGAAACAGTTACAAAAGGCATACGAAGCATTTAATATCTACAACAAAGACATTTTTTCTCCAAAGTTTTTTTTTTTTTTTTTTTAATTTAATCCACAAGTAGTTAAAGAAATAAAAGAGGGTTGTTAGGAGAATCGAGTAATTATGGTCAAGTCGTTACTCTTCGGAACTGAAAAGTTAACCTAAATTTTTACCTACTATTTCTAAATATTACGCACATCTAAATAATATGAAAAGGTGGTTCTCGTATTTTTTTTATGCATGATAGCACGAAGTAACGGAATTAATACGAATTAAAAATCACAAAAAGACTATAATTGCACAAATTCTTTTACAAGATATTCACCGCAAGAACCAAAATAAGGATAAGCAAATTTCTTGCTCCTCGTATATGCTCAACCTTGGGTAATGTAGACATACCAAAATAGCATTCATAGCTCCACATTAAGAAGAAAATGCTAATGCACGCATTAAAGTCACTTGTTTTCAGTGTAAAAGATTGCGCTTTTGAATAGCATGTTTAGACCCAAGTCAATATTTTCTTTCCGTTTTAGATTCTCAGCGAGACAGATTAAATTGTTTTCATGAGCAGCATAATTCCACCGCCGCTATTACATATAATGAAGAATTCCCCCTTTTTTTTTTTTGGTTTGAGTTTTTTCCCCCTTCATTTTGAGCATTTTTGATCGGTAGAGTTCGGCGCCTTTCTGGCTCTGGCGCCGCCGTGCGTCGCACGACCTTGCACATAGGGACGGCGCGGCCCTGATTTGAAGGTAGATATGTGCGTGGGGGGGAGATATTTTTATTTTTATTTATTTATTAATTTTTTTTTTTTTTGAGCAATCACGATCGCTTATTGTTCTCATTTGACTGTTTTGATGTCCTATCTTTTTATTTTCCCACCGCCACCCTCCGCACCCTGTCACCGTCGACCGGCTCCTCACGATGCTGCTCCTATAACGAAAGCCATCTCCAGGTTGCATCCTTGTCCTACACACACGCGCATACATACGCAGCTACACACACACACGCACGCACACATTCATACACACACATACACACAACTACCCAGACATTCATGCCTGCACACTGACACAAACACATATGCCTACACACACATACACATACCCCCCAAACACACATACACACATTCATATGCACAACTACCCACACACTTATGCCAGCACACAGACAAACACACATGCCTACACACACATACACATACCCCTACACACAAACACACATACCCCCACACACAAGCACACACGCCTACATACACACACTTGTGATTGCGAAAAACATAATCTGAATTCAAGATGTCAAAATTCAAATTATTTTTTTTTTGTTTTTCCTTCAGTTGAGAGTAATAAGGTATTTTTTGGGTTTTGGATAGGAAGGGAACTTCTAACCTAGAAATAAGTTCTGGTTTTTAATGGTAAACCAAAAGCTATTCGCAATAAAATGTCCACTCAGTATTGCTAACCGCATAAACAACAACCATCAAAAAGTTTTCTTTTTATGTGACGTGTTTAAATAATTAAATACATTATCATCTATTTATCATTACAAGATGAAAACTCGTTTTGCTAGATGTGAAAGCTAAATTTGTCGCTATAGTGTTCCTACCTTCTGTTTAAGGTGACGAAAGAAGGTTTGCAACATAAAATGAATACATACATTTTACAATGATAGCTTATGTTTAAGAAGAAACATTTGTCAAGAACGTACATGAATGCATCATGCAGGGTGCAGAAAGTTAATACTCTTACTAAGTGTCAGTTATCATTACTACTCTACAATACATTACTTCGAAAAAGTAGAAAGAAAGTATTTATATGAAACACAAAAATACTCATCCCGACACCCCTACAGCAACTCAAAACAAAGCTCAATCTGAGACGATGGGGTTCTTTCCTTCAGTCAAAAGTAGTACTTTTTGTCACTAAAATTGATAGAACAAGCAAAAAAAACATGGACCCAGAAAATAGTTTCATTTTCCCAACAGTTTTTTTTAATTAATTTTTTAAACTCTCCGATTTTTGGAACAAGTCGTGGTCATGATGACGTCACAAATGACGCACTTTGCCGCATCTTTCTACAGCGATTCCACGTTATGATAATCAAGAAGCGAATTAAAATTGCGCTCTACGTTTGCTATCCACCATATCGTTACCAATACACGTGAGTAAAGATGTGAATTAAATATTTTGCTCCATGAATGGCAACATTGAATGGTATTTCATCATTTGTGATGTCATCGGCAGAAGCGTAAATAAAGATAGCTCACCGATTTAAGTAATTTTTTTTATAATGTTAAACTTTGTCAAATTATTTAAAAAATGGTCCTATCCTATGTTTTTTAAGCATGCTCTTTCAGAAAAAAATACTTTTTAAGTTTCGGAAACGACCTCATTCAAATCTTCAAAAAAAACTAGTCATTTTTTCTGAAAAAAGTGGATATTTTTTTCGAGAAATACTTAAAACGTTTAAGATTTAAATCTTTTGTTCCAGAAGCCGCAGACGAACCCAAAACTTTAAGTATGCGAATCCCCCCTATTGTAGGTAATCTGTAAGCACTAAAGAGAAGAAATTATTTCAGAAGCTCGCCAATGACTGTTTTAAGCAATTTGAAAATCGGTTGCCCGATCGATACGAATGAATTGCTCTTAAATATGCAGTAAAACAATGTATTTTTGGAACTACAGTGTTGGAATGTAGATGCAGAAAAGACGTTCAGTTTTATTGTTATTGGAATCTTTTATAAACAATAAATTTATTCTCAGCAGCCCTTTTCCCATTACATTCTTAGAGCCCCCTGGTTTAATTTCCTCAGTTATCTTGTCTCTGAGATAAATTTGAATAGAGGCCAGGAGAAGTTTCGCAGTAACTGCTCCACCCGTTATTTGAAAATATTTATTTTTATTTTGCGCAATAAAAGGTAGCATAAGGTCTTCGACCGTGTGATATCAAGTAATAAAAGATCGTCGAGTAAGAATCATTTTGTAGACATTTTGTTATAAGTAAACTTGATAGAACTTTATGGAAATATTTAGTATCCTAAAATTTTCCAAGTTCTAGTTGCGCAACACAAAATTGGGTTATTCTGTTTTTATCTGCCAAATAATAAGGGTAATGAAGACAAACACAAGTCGTTTTAACAAAAAAATTTTTAGACGCGAAAACAAAATAATACAATAGCAAACTTGTTCCCCCGCCCCCCACCCCAATCATTGTATTCCGTATTGTTTTTAGAGTTTTTGATGACGATGGATAATTGAAATGAATTTTGTTAGAGATCCTTGTACTGAAAGCTTGAAAATATTGAATATAACGTAGTTTAAATGGTACTGGATTATTGCAATCGAAAATTGGGGCTTCTAATGAGATACCGGTTTTAAATGAAATACTTTTAATTTTCGTTTAAAAATTTTTTGTTTTCGCTGTAACTATAAACTAAAAAAAAAAATATTTTGAATTTTGTCATCTTGAATTCAAATTATGTTTTTCGCAATCACGTGTGTGTGTATGTAGGCGTGTGTGTTTGGGGGGGGGGGTATGTGTGTTTGTGTATAAGGGGTATGTGCATGTGTGTGTAGGCATGTGTGTTTGTGTCTGTGTGCAGGCATGAGTGTGTGTATGAGTGTTTGTGTGCGTGGGGGCGGGGTATGTGTATGTGCGTGTAGGCATAAATATTTGTGTGCAGGCATGAATGTATTTGTGTGTGTGTGTATGTGTGTGTGTGTATGTGTGTGTGTGTATGTGTGTGTGTGTATGTGTGTGTGTGTATGTGTGTGTGTGTATGTGTGCGTGTATGTATTTGTGTGCGTGTGTGTAGGTGTATGAGTTTGTATGTGCGTGTGTGTAGTTGTGTATGTATGCGCGTGTGTGTAGTTGTGTATGTATGCGCGTGTGTGTAGTTGTGTATGTATGCGCGTGTGTGTAGGATATGGAT
This sequence comes from Uloborus diversus, assembly GCF_026930045.1. NCBI lineage: Eukaryota > Metazoa > Arthropoda > Arachnida > Araneae > Uloboridae > Uloborus > Uloborus diversus. Next base: position 92,831 of record NW_026558788.1, read on the forward strand.
GCAACCTGGAGACGGTTTTCGCTATAGGAGCAGCATCGTGGGGAGCCGGTAGACGGTGATGCTGCAGAGAGTGCTGGTGGGAAAATAAAATCACAGGAACGCCAAAACAGTCAAGTGAGAACAATAAGCAATCGTGATCGCTCAAAAAAAGGATAACTTTCACCGAAAAGATAGACCGAAAAAAAAGGTAGCCACTTTTTGATGGTTTTCTCTACAATTTAAAAAAGAGAAAAAATAGTAAGTCAATATTCACCGTCTAGCACCATTTGTTACCGTGGGCTCCTAATACGTAACTGATGCCACCAAATGTTTTTTTTTTATTTTTTATTTACACTTGCTCATTTTTTTTGTGAACGCTGTAGATAGAAATGGCCACAGTCAACGTTGGCAATCCTTCGTTAAACCGAAATATCTTCAATTGTTATGGTTACATATCGGATGGAGGGGGGGGGGGGTAGGCTTAGTTTTTTTTCTTTTTTTAAAAAAGGGAACCTTTCTGAGTTTCGGCGGGGGGGAGGGACGGTCTCCAATTTCTCCCAGTCCGGACATACCCTGCATACATACACTTTTTATTGACATCACACATCATGTAGATCAAATAATGTAGGTCATTCCATATTTGTCTAATACCGTTAGTCCCTTATCGGCTTTATGCTCAAAATGACAAAAACGGCACTTTTTGGACCAGATTTGACCAAGGATATTTTCTAGATAGGCTTAACATAATCGTTTCTTTTTATCTTTACTAATAATAAAGCTGAAAGTCTCTCTGTCTGGATGGCAGGACCTCTGTGACGCGCATAGCGCCTAGACCGTTCGGGCCGATTTTCATGAAATTTGGCCCAAAGTTAGTTTGTAGCATAAGGGGGTGCACCTCGAAGCGATTTTTCGAAAATTCGATGTAGTTCTTTTTCTATTCTAATTTTAAGAACGAAAATATCATAAGATGGACGAGTAAATTACGAAATTATCATAACGTGGAACCGTAACATGGGTACAAGCCAATTGGCGAGAAAAGTCACCATATATTATTTACAAAATTATCATAACGGGGAACAGGAACATGGGCACAAGCCAATTGGCGAGATACGAAATTATCGTAACGTGGAATCGTAACATGTTGGCTTGTACTCACAAGCCAACTGGCTAGAAAATTCACCAACAAAATTTGCAAATATACAGGCGAACCAAAAGGCCTTTTAATTCTTCTATTACGGGCAAAGACGTGCGGGTACCACTACTGCAAAAATAGAAGTTCATTCTTTCCTATTTACAAGAATCCCTAGTTATCTTTCTACCAATGCAAATACAGATGCTAGAGCTCTTAGAAAATTTATCAAAACTTCCAAATTTTACTCATCCACAGAGCAAAAAATTAGTAATACATCTCAGGAATAAAAAGTTTTCAAGAAAAATGTAAAACAGTTTCGGTGTACAAAATATGCATATTACCTACTAAATTTTATCAAAATCAAAAATGTTGCAGCACGAACATTTCCGAAAATTTATTGACTTAATTAACATTCTCAATGTATTTTTTCCGAAGTATGCAATTCTTTTAAATGCATTGATCATTTACAGGAAGCTTCGACTGAATGCCAGGAAAGCAATCAATGAATAATAGCTAATCAATGACGTCAAGCTCTTTCCCCTTTTTTTTATTTATTCAGAACCTATTGCATTTTTTTTCCCGAGATAAAATACGTGGTCTCTTTTATTTGTCTTGACCGGATTGATTGAAGACATAAACCATCGTTTAATCCACTATTTATTTATGTATAAGCATTAGTTTTTTGAACAACGTATAACATTTTTGAATCCATAATAATTGCTGGTAATGGCAAAATTTGTGTTTCATTATAGAAAAAGAAAATATTTTGGAATCGAATCTGATAATGGTATTTTAAAATAACAGAACCATTTGTACATCCTGATTTTACTACAATAACATCTAATACAGCAATTCGTTCAAAGAGGAACCTCATGAAAAATTTAACGAATTACATGAGTAGAAATAACCCCTTTATTTGCTCCCGGATTTTAACTTCCTGAACATATTTTTCCAAACCACCTGCTTTTTAAATCCACGACCTATTAAAATTATATTTAAGGCACTTATCTTAAGCACTTGCCTACAAGCGGTTGTCAGTGCATGTCCTATTTTCTCCAGAGAAATTTAGCCCATTAGCAGCGCTGTTGGAAACGTAAGCTCAACTTTGAAGTTGATTCCATCTTGTTTTCGATTGCAAAAAGTAGTAAGTAAATATGTTTTAAGTGTCACTTTCTAACCGAGGCTACGATTCGGAGTCGTGAAGTTAGAGTCGAATTGATTTTGCGGTAAAGGAATCAGGGGATTTACAATCCCAGGAGTCGGAATCAGTCATTTTGCCTCCGAGTCCGTAGCTCTGTCAGGGTACGAGGATAGAGTCGGAGTCGGATTGATTTTGGGGTAAAGAAGTCAGATGCTTTGCAATTCTAGGAGTCGGAGTCAGTTATTTTCCCTCCGAGTACGTAGCTCTACCAAGGCTACGAATATGGAGTTACATTCGGACTGGCTTTGGGGTAGAGTCAAAGGAGAGGATCGGAGTCTGTCAGCTTCTATCCGAGTTCGCAGCTCTTCCAGGGCTCGGAGTCGGACTGATTTTGGGGAAGAGTCAAAAGGGAGGATCGGAGTCGGCTAGCTTTTATCCGAGTCCGCAGCTCTTCCAGGGCTCGGAGTCGGACTGATTTTGGGGAAGAGTCAGAAGGGAGGATCGGAGTCGCTCAGCTTCTATCCGAGTCCGCAGCTCTTCCAGGGCTATGAAGTTGCCCTGATGGTCTGACCTGGACTGATTTTCGGGTAAAAGAGTCGGAGTCGGACTGATTTTGGGGGAAAAGTCAGAAGGGAAGATCAGAGTCGGTCAGCTTCTATCCGAGTCCGCAGCTCTTCCAGGGCTCGGAGTCGGACTGATTTTGGGGAAGAGTCAGAAGGGAGGATCGGAGTCGATCAATTTCTATCAGAGTCCGTAGCTCTTCTAGGGCTACGAAGTTGCCCTGATGGTCTGACCTGGACTGATTTTCGGGTAAAAGAGTCGGATTCGGAGATTTTAAAATCCCATAAGTCGGAGTCACGTACATTTTGTCAGACTTCACAACCCTCTTTGTAACAACATTCACGTGTATTTCAAGTGACGTTTTAATTAATGCATTTCTTATTTGTTTTATAATTTTTTGTACGCTATGGACCAAATTTTTATAGAACATTGCTTTGATTTAAAAATCAAAAAAAGGGGAAGAAAAGTCCCAGTTTCATTTATACTACAAATGTCTGGTCAGAAATACCAGATGCGTACTCTAGCTCTGCTAAGTTAACTTCCGATGAGCTGAGGCTTAAACGATTTCACTTGTAGAGATAGAGGTTAGGAAGCCGATTTACGTTGCCAAAAACGGTTATTAGCACTTTTCCCTTTAATCGCTTTTAAAAAGACAAAAAGAAATTTAAAAAAAAAGTTCATCCAAAATAATACATCAATTTAAAAAAAAAATCGTTTGTTAAGCACTTTCTTCCGGGTAAGCATAAAGCGCCCCGGATTTTCAATCCTCTCCACCGTTGGCAAAAATTAGGACTTTAGAAAATAAATACGTTTATTAAAATGTCTACTAAAAATGTCTGCACAGTTTTTCCTATAAAAACATAAAAGACCCCGAATTTTTTGCTTTACTTCCCGTTGCCAAAAATAGAATAAATAAAATTTAAACTTTTGAATGAAAATAAAAACATATCATTTCCACAATCACAGTAAAAACCGGGACCCTGCAGAGTTGGAATCGGACTGATTTTGGGGACAAAGAAGTTGGAGACAAAAGTCAGAGGTTTTTAATACCAAGACTCGGAATTAGAGTCTATCATTTTTTCTCAAAGTCCGCAAAACTGCGTATTTGCGGAGTCTGAGTCTTACTGATTTTAAAACAAAATAGTCGGAGTCGGAGGCGCTAAAATTCCTGGAGTCGGTGTCAGGCTTGGCCGGTCGTTTTCCCTCCTCGCAGTCCTGGTAAAAACAAGGACTTCGGAATCAGAGTTCGACTGATTTCGGGATAAAAGAGTTGGAGTCAGGAGTTGAAGAGTTTAAAATTCTAAAACTTGGGGAGTCGATCACTTTCCTTCCGAGTCTGTAATTCTGCTAAAGCGATGGAGTCAGAATCGGAGTCGGACTGATTTCAGAGTACAGGAGTCGGAGACAGAGTCGACAATCAAAACATTTTGAGTCAGAGTCGGGAATAGGTTATCACTTTAACCGACACATTTGATTCAGCCATATTTATATCTGACTCGCGTCAATGTTAAATCTACGAAATATTGTACATTTTAATTTTTATTGATAGCTTTTTTTCTATTTCTTAACACCAAAAAATTGAGAATGTATTCAGAATCAACATTCTTTTTTTTTTGGTGCCAAAAAATCATTTTTAGCTTTGTCTTTTAAAAAATTGTCCTTGAAAAATTTTGAACTGTTCAAAAAGTACCCTTAAAATAGCTAAATAAAAAAGTACATTTTCAATACAGAGCTTTTCCCAACAAAGTTTGTTTGAAGCAAATTCTCCCTTAAGCTCGGAATTCATATTTGCCTTAAGTTTACCCGTAGGCGATAATGTTAAGGTTTTTTGAATTGTTCAAAACTGAATGAAAAATTGCTCAAATCAAAAAGATATTTTCTGTACATATTCTTCATCAACAGCTTTTTCCAACATTGTTCGTTTGAAGCAAATTCGCCTTTTATTCCAGGATTTATATTTGTCTTTAATTTCCCCGTCGACGCTATTGATATTTTATTTTTTTGAACTGTTCAAAACTGAACAAAACGTTTGTTCAAATCAAAAAGTAAAATGTGAGAGTGAAGTGTCCTGGCCGGGATCTTTCAAAAAAAAAAAAAGGTTAATTAAAATCAGAAAAATCACCAAACTTTATTAGGGAGAGACAGACAGACAGATCGAAAAACATTTCTTCGGTCTCAAAGCATTTCTCGCCAATTTCTGATTTTTCAATATTTTTGAAACTTATTTATTCATTTTTGATTTGATTTTTTTCCTTATCTTTTTGAGATGCATTAAGCCTTCTCTTGTGCTTTTTTCTTCTTACGGAAAAGTAGGCAAACAAGAAGGTCTGTCTAGAAATAAACAAGCCTACTTTCCCGTATACCCATATCTACTGTCTAGTATCTGATCAATATTCTCCAAAATAGCTAAAATTGCAAATTATTTCAAACACATTTTTTAAAAATATTTTAATCCGATTTCTAGGAATAAAATATGCCTCACTTATCTAAGGAATTAGACGCATAAAAAAGTAAATAAATAAAGAACAAATAAAATAGCAGCACCTTTTAAACAAAGCAGCTAATACACTTTTTTCCATTGGAAAAAAAATTCTTTAACCGTTTTGAAAAAGACGTTTTTAGTTTAATGAGCTTATTAAAATTAATAATAATAATTTAAATACATCATATTTAAAAAAACATTTGTTTTTCCCCTGTTGCCAAAAAATAATTTTTTAAATGAATTAATGTAATTTCCGAAATAAATAAAAACAATAAAATGTTAACCTAAAAAAATGATTTTAGTTGTCAAAAAAAAAAAAAAAGTCGTCTGCGCATATCTTAATATAGAAACATACAGTGACTCCCAAAAGTTCGTACACATTGAAAATTTTTAGTAAAACCAAAATAACGCGAAACTGAATTCGAATATGAAGTCCAATATTTTTGCACATCATTCTTATGTCATTCTAAATACAACCCAGTAGTTCTTTTAAAATATTGACGAATCTTCTTTTTGAAATGGGTCAAAAAACGAAGAGACAGAGAAATAACACGCCACAAAAGTCATCGTACACTCAAATATTTTCGAATAAATTCATGATTAAAATTATCATATGCCGTTTATTTAATATTTTCCCTCTGTGTTGACCCTTAAAAGTCATTTGGCTTTAACTTTTTGTTTATTTATTCCTTAGTTTTGTGCTTATTACTTTAAAATGGCTGGTATTCGTAAAAAACAACAAACACCATTCGAAATCTGATTTTTTCCCTCATGGTAGCGGTAAATTGGTTTAAAATGTCTTAAAAATGTCGGCATCAAAACCGTTTGCTGACATTTAGTAAAGGAAATAACTTTTTGTTTAAGAAACAAAAAATCCAAAATAACGGGTTGTAGGAAGTAGCTGTAACTGAAAGTGAAAGTTCGATAAATAAAGAAGCCAGTTATAATTGTCAATGGCAGTTATTTTCTTATGAGTACTGCCGTGTGCAGGTAAACGGCAGTATCTGCAGAAATGAGTTTTCGAGATAATTGAAGAAACGCATTTTGGATTCAATACTAACAATATGGAAATGTTGGAATTAGACTTTTTTTCGCGCATTTGTTTCAGCGAAAACCAAATAAACGAGCTTGTGCAATGAAGATAACGTACAATAGATGGCAAAAATGCAAAAAAAAATGAAAAACGAAGATTTTGCAGTTACTGCCCTTTACCTGCACGCGGCAGAGTAATTCTCTATACATAGATCGAACCAAATGGTGAAGTTTTTTTTTTTTTTTTTAATGAAAGGAGAGTTAATGAAAATTATAGAAAAAAAAGAAACACGGAGTCGGAGTCGGTATGTTTTCCAACGACTCCGACTCCTTTATCCCATAATCAGTCCGACTCCGACTCCACTGCCCTGGATATAACAACTATTTGCCATACAACAATAGCATTAATAATAATCATATATAATGCGATTACACAATTAAATCTCAGAAAAGGAGACTAGGAATAATTTTTAGCGCTAATACCTTAAAATTTTTGACGAGTTGATAAGTTTTCTTTTACCTTTAGTTTGAGGCATTTATTTGAAAAATCAAGTGAAGTTTCGAGATGGTAACATCATACTATTTCTGAAATTTATTTACACTAAAAAGAATAAAACAAAAATGTTTTTGTGAAAAAAAAAAAAAAAAAAGAACCCGACTTCAAAACCTTTGGCTATAAATTGCTCTAAAAAGAATCAATATAATTATATTCTTTGAACACCATCAATGTTACTTTAAAACATAATTTTTGAATTTGAGGCAAAAATGATAGATAAAACCATTCGTAGCATGAATTTAATTAAAACCTTAACTTTAAACCGACCCCGGTTAGTCAATGCCAGCGTATTTGAGTAATAGTGTCAACTCTCGAAAACTCGAAGCCTTTTCACTCGAATATAGGATTGGTTGGGGGAAGAGGGTCACTTGGGGGGAAGTGGGTTCCCCCCCCCCAACTGAAATACGGATAAAGTTTTCAAATTTTTTTACACTGATCATGAAAATTTCCTCACAGTGATTGGTTTTGCATATATTTGAGTTTTGTGGAACTTTTTTCTAGGTCATAGCACTAAGTCAAAAAATAAAGAAATAAATATAAAATAAATGAATAAATAAATAAATCTCGAAAAAAGAAATTTTTACGCATTCAAGCAACCTTTTTCAAAAAAGTGTTTCCAGGTTAGTTTTAATTATTTTTTTAAATAATAATTAACTTTTCCTGTATGGTTTAACTTCATACAGCAACAAGAATTTTTGTGTGAATACGTTTTTGAAGGTACTGAATGAAAAAAACGTATAAACGAAAAAACTTATAATAGGTATAGGTTAATGTGTATTAGACTTTGTAGGGACCAATTTTAAAAATGTATAATTAATAAAAACGTATAAAAGAGAAACTTATAAACGGTGCTTCACTGTATTATAAATACGTATTTAAGAGGAGGAGCCCCACTTACCCCGTACGTTTTTGCTATAAGGGGTAAGTGGGACCCCCTATAATAATGAGGATCAAAACTCTGATTAAATATTTGTATTAGTGAAACACGAGATGACTATGATGATCTAGTAGGAATTCATATTTCAACTACAAAAACAGTTAAAGCTGGTGATTATGTATTTGTTAAACTCTTACATCAAAGTAAACCATAAAGTATTATGTAGGTCTAATATTGGAAGTTGATAATACAAAAAGGACTGAGTTGCAAGAACGAATACAAATGGTGAGTTGATATTGGCCTGGTACAGAGGATGTTGGAATTTTTACTGAGAATAAATGATAATAGAGTGAAACCTGTGTAAGTTGACCACTTGCGGTGCACTACTTTAGTGGTCAACTTAAACAGGTGATCAACTTACAAAGGTTGATTTATATGATAAGGGCTAATTCCGTGCTTGAAAAAAGCGGTCAACTTAGACGGGTGGTCAACTTACTAGGGTGGTCAACTTCACAGGTTTTACTGTAGTTCTTCCTCAGCCAACTTTAAATTGACGCAGAGCCGTTTAGTGTTTCCAATTTCGTTTTCAGCTCATAAGTTTGGCTAATTTACCAAAACTTATCGTATCTTATTACAAATTTTTCTTAATCAACTGTATTACGTTTATTTGACACACCTTTATGCGTTAAAAGTAAAATGTGTACCTATAGGCTTTCAATAAATTTCACAGAGGTAATTGTTTTGTTTTCGATTTGAAAATTTTCTGTCATTCAGATTTAAAAAACAGTAAATATCTAGTAAATAGATGCGCTTGCAAAAAAAATTCATGCTAAAAATTTACATGCTTTATCAAGGAAAACCTCCGTACCCCTTTTTTATATGTGCTTGATTTAAATTTTAATAAACGGGGCGTGACCTACTTACCCCTTATTATGGGGTAAGTGAATAACCCATTTGACTTCTTTTTAAATACAATCGTGAAGAATATTTAAAGTATTGTTCTCGAAAATAATGATGAACTTTAGTTCATTAATAATGTCCAAGATAAAATAAGACCATAAGTTTAAATTTTTTTGTTTCAAAACTTTTGTATAAGGTTTCAGAAACAAACTGTTTTCAAACCACTAACCCCGACCAACCCTATCTTTAAGTTTTCTTTCGGTAAAAAAATCATTTATTGTTTTCAATACCCTAATACTTTCAATCAGTTATCTCTACATCTCGAAAGTACTCCTTTTAAGTCGAAGTTTTTACGAAAGTTTCTGTTTCATTTTATTCATAACGAGCTGATGTGTGCATCATATGACTTCCTTTTACACCAATTTAATTAAAATAAAAACTTGGAGTAAGCAAGGAAACACTAAATATTTTCACCATAGTTTCTTGCGAACCGAAGCAAAAAAACGTTTTACACAGAACTTGGCGATATATCGGCAAGTGTTTGAAAAATTATAACACCACTTGAGTTAGCATTGAAATTAACAATGATTTCCCTTCAAAATGGTGTAAACGACCTTCTTAGGAACATCCGAATGCAACCAAAAGAGAAAGTGCAAAACTAGACCCAACTAGGAGTCTACGTACCGAATTTCACCTTTCTAGGACATACCGTTTTTTGAGTTATGCGAGATACATACGTACGTACATACACACATCCACACATACATACGTACATACGGACGTCACGAGAAAACTCGTAATTAACTCGGATGGATATTTCGGGTGTCTGTACGTTCCTAGGCATCTATCCACGTGTGGTCGGGTCGAAAAAAAAACTCAACATTGATTCGGGGGTGAGCAAAATGGAAGTAAAGGCCGATTTTTGAGTGAAAATTTTTTCGTGAATACAACCTATTTCCTTTTTTGTAAAAGGAAGTAAAAATGCAGTCAGAAAAAGAAAATATGTATTTTTTCCTTTTAACATATCACTTTGCTTATCGGCTTTTATAAGTGGAATAATTCATTTACAACTTAGTGCTCCTTAATGTGCAATGTTGCAAGATAGCGTGAAAAGTAGCCGATTGGGTTACTTCTTGTCATGGCGTGGCAGACGACCTAAAATTTCATTGGCAGCTGGCTAATTTTTGAGACACTTAAAATATTGGTAAATATTGAAAAATTAACCTTTATTTTCTGGATGACTCAAATAACTGTGCTTTTAGGACAAAAAGACATTGAAGCGGCCTGAAGTACAGTCGACTCCCGCTACAACGCGATTCGACCTACGCGAAATGGCTATAACGCGAATTTTTCACGAGTAACGAATTTTTCGCCCACAACACGAATTTTTTTTTGGAAGGAAAAATCAGCTTCGTTATTGGCGACTAAAGACTGAATTCGTGAATATTATTGCATCTCTTTCAGCATCACTGACAGCCAAAGTTCCCACACGAAACTAGTCTAGCGCATCAAATAACCACTCAGCATCTTTCATTTATTTATTTTTTTCATTCTAAATATAAAAGTTGTTGAAATATACTTTCACCTTAATGTCACCTTTATCTAATGTTTGTGAAGATGGGAAGAAAAAGAAAATTTCTGATAAAAAAATATAAAAAACGCTAAAATTCTCGATATGCTTGAACAACTACAAAACGTCGACGGTAGCGAGACAATTAGTATGAGTGAATCTTCCATACGTACAATTAAAAGTCAAAACAAAGATATCCGTAAAAGTTCAGAACTTAGTTTCAATATTGAAGCTTGCTGAGCAGTCTAGCAAATTAAATATTATGAAAATGGAAGCTGCTCTTGTATTGTGGATTAATAAAGAGATCAGGAAGAGGAGATGTTGCCACAAATTGAAACGTTACAAAGGCGAAGCAAACGTATTTAAAAATGTAGAATTAGATAAGAATAACGACCTGATCATAGAGCATAAATCATCATCATCTTCATTTTTTAACTCTTAAATATTGTTACTGTATCTGCTGTACTATTATAGTTTTTCATTTTAATTTTACGCTTCCCATTGGCCATTCATTTTGTTCATCTTAAAGTATTGCATGTTGAATAACAGTTTTTTATTTTTTAAATACAGTAAAAGTTCAGTTATTTTTGCAAGAAACTGTAGTGTATGGTTAAGGAGTGCTTTAGAGCAGTTTGAGGGGTGTTTATAAGTATTTGGTATGCTTTGGAAAATTTGTATGCATACATTTTTCCACAACGCGAAACTTCGACTTACGCGAGGAGTCTTGGAACGCATCCCTCGCGTAAGTCGGGACTCGACTGTAAAGAGAAATGATATTGGGCCTAGGACAGATACAGTTGTTAAAAATTACTTTTCAACGCTGTGGTTTCATAAACAGCGATGACAACGAAGTTAAAGTGACTAACGAATGAGGTCATTTCACAATCTTTGTTGATTTCAAATTAGCGGAATTGAAAGATTTCTTGAAAATTGAGAAAAACCTAACGACTTGTGAATCCAAGTTCTGCAAAGTGATTGTGCAACCTGGTGATGAAGAGTTTGCTCAAGCAGATTTTGATGAAGAATCTTTACCACCTTTAACCAATCAGCAAGTATCAGATTTCGTAAATATTTTACTATAGTACCAGGAAAATTCCAAAAATGTGGATCATCTGAATTGTGTTTACGAACTTAATAACTGATTCAGATGCGAAAAAAAAAGCATACAAAAACAACTTCCTTTTTCAAGTAAATGATATTTATTCTCTGTAAATTTATTTTAATGTAGTACTAATGGTTAGTTTTATCCAAACTGTAACTGTTATAAGTATATCGATGATGCACCATTTTGTAAATATAGAATTCTGCAAAGTGATTGTGCAACCTGGTGATGAAGAGTTTGCTCGAGCAGATTTTGATGAAGAACCTCTACCACCTTTAACTAATCAGCAAGTATCAGATTTCGCAAATATTTTACTATAGTACCAGGAAAATTCCAAAAATGTGGATCATCTGAATTGTGTTTACAAACTTAAAACCTATTTAGATGCGAAAAAAAAAGCAGACAAAAACAACTTCCTTTTTTCAAGTAAATGAAATTTATTCTCTGTAAATTTATTTTAATGTAGTACTAATGGTTAGTTTTATCCAAACTGTAACTGTTATAAGTATATCGATGATGCACCATTTTGTAAATATAGAATAAAATATTCTTGAAAACTCTGGGAAAGGACCGATATCCGGAACTACCGATTACTCGAAGTTTTTAGCCTTTCTTTGGTACTTCGAGCTATCGAGAGTTGACTGTTAATGATTTTTACGAGCTTTTAGTGGTTTTTCTGAAAAAAGTATAAACGATGTATGGTTACACAGGATTTTACTTTTCGTTTAAGCGCGAACGTAAAAAATTATGTTTAAGAGTATTATCGATGATGTTCAGAGAATAAAATTATGCTTTACTCTTCAGAGCAATTTCTAGCTGCACTTTTGAAGTCAGTTCTACTTTTTTTTCTAATTTTTATTATACAGGGTGTCCACCCAATTGGTGGACCAATAGCTTATTTTTAAACCGTTAGAGATAAGCGTATAGTTCCAAATGAGGCAGTGAGAAGCAAAGGGATGCGAGTGGACATTTTCAAGTTTTGATTAAAACGCGTTTAAAGGGGAGATCCTAGGTACGCTTTCGTTGATTTTTTTTTCTAAATCATGCTGTAGAGCAGCACCTACCAGGGCTATTAGTACTATCTCTTGCTCCAAGACAGAGGAGGGGTTCACCTACCATTTGTACTGGTTACCTCCAAATTTTTAATTCTGCCACTTACATCCCTTTGCTTCTCACTAACTCAATTGGAAAAACTCTTTAAATTCCGCGAGGAATCAAAATTTATGAAATTTTTGTCAAAAAATCAAATTTTGAAAAAATAACGAAAGCCAAAACTAGATAGTAAGGAAGTTCAAGCTATTTTAAGATGAATATTTTTAATTTTGAAAATTAATGATCATTATAAATGTTTTTGTAAATAAATGATTGATGTCATGGACAAGCTTAAGTTGTTATATATATTTGTAATTCTCTGTTTTAGTTTTTTTTAATGAAAATAGACTTTTTTCTTTAAATACGGGTTTTTCAAACTCAATCCGGAGGCAAAAAATGAACTCCTAGTTGAATGAAATGTTATATAAAACCTTAAAACGTCAATTGGCACCTTTTTCTTGCCCTGCCCGTTGGAAATCTCATTTTTTTTTTTTTAACCATAGGACGATGACCCACCCTGGTTGACACCCTGTATATAACACGAATTTTCATTTAGTAATTCTTTCTCTTACTTTCTTTTCACTCAGGAAGATGAATTTGACCACGACAAACACTACACTTCTCCTCAGCAATTACAGTGAAACATTTCCAGAAATCTATAAACGCAGCTTTGCAACGAGGTTTCTTGGTTCATCTGTTACCTTGGTCTTGGGGTGTACCGCCGTCTTGGGCAATCTCGCAGTCGTCTTTGCTTCTTACTGGGACAAAACCCTTCGAAATCAATCAAGTAATCTGCTGCTGGTATATCTGGCGATGACCGATGTGATTACAGGACTAATTACTATTATCCCAGCTGCTGTTGCGGTCGCTATTGACGATTGGCCTTTTGACAACACCTTCTGCAAGTTGCAGAATGGGCTGACTTACGGCTGTAATTGTTCTTCCTCGCTCAATATTTCCGTAATTAGTTTCGACAGGATTGTGGCTGTGACAAGACCATTACAATACAACAATATAATGACTACTAAAAGAATCATCGGCTTCTGTATATTTCTCTTTATCTTAGCCATGACCATAGCACTTCCAGCCCTGGTTCTAGACTGGAGTCATTTTGACTACATCGAAGGAATATGCGCGTTTGACTTCCGTCTTGAAGAAACTAAGAATTTTTCGACTTCATGGACGTTTATCAGTTGTTACTACATCCCTGGTCTATTTATGTTCGTCTGCAACTTTGTGATTATTTACAAAGCGAATAAGCAGAAGTCGGCTTGGTTGTTTATAAGACGCAATACTGCTTTAGTACTTCAGCAAACTTCAAGTTTCAATAAGACCATAGCCAGTGTCAGTGTTCTTGTCCTGACTTACTGCATCACACTCGCTCCTTACATAACGGCAATGAATCTTGCATTTAGTCTTGAAGACTTTTCTATTCCTCCACTCTTTCATTACCTTCTATGTCTGCTGGTTTTTATATCGCCTGCAGTAAATCCGTTTATTTACGGTATTTTCAGGAAAGATTATAGAGAAGCATATAAGAAGATTGTTCCAAAGTTAATCAGAAATTGTTTTGGGGCAAGTTAAATTCATCAAGGTATTTTTTGAATGTGCTTAATTTACAAGACAAAAAAATCAGCAAGACGATAACTAATCATTGCTTGTAGAAGACTCAAACTAGAGTATAAAGGCTTTATTTAAATTAAGTTTCATTTGACATTTTACCTTTCTCTGTGTTGATAAAACTGAACCTCAATGTTCTCTACTTACAATTATAAAACCTCATTATGTTACCAGCAATGTTCAAACAGCGCCGCATTAAGACAAACATTCACAAATACAAGCAATATACTCATGCACTCATTGGCACGAGAAGTTAATGCCTTTTGTTTCTGAACCTATCAAACTATAAATTTGAATTAAAAAATCTATGTAAATACTGAATTTTCTTTTTAGCCCACTTTTTACAAAACCAGTATGAAACATGTATTAGGTATAAAAATTATTTGTGTAAAAATAAAATGAATTATTTAAATGATTTAATTACTCAGAGAACTACTTTTATTTCGTTATTAAGTTTTTATTTTCTTATTTAGTTTTTATTTTATCTTTTTGCCATGGTGATTCTTTCCTATATTTCTTTTCCTGATCTGAACCACTTTTCGTTCAATCTTGAGCAATGCGGGAAAAAAAATCATATAAAAGCCATTAAAAAAAAAAAAAAAAAAAAAAAACTACGTTTTTTTCTTTTTTCAGAGAAAACACCTATATTGATGAACTTAAACAGCAAAACTTCATTTTCATACAAAATTTCGAGATTACTAGTTCTTCTCATTTAAGATTGATCAAAAATTAAAATACATGACGGTATACGCTGCAAATAAATAATCTTTATAAGTGTACTAGTGGATATCGGCCATAAAATCTTTATTACCGCATCCTAATCACCATTTCTTTTTTACTGATATACGTATTCAAGAAAATTATGTCAAAATATTTTGGTGGGTGCAAGTTTTTTGGTCATTTCTATTTCATTCCAATTGTGGAAACAAGAAACCTAACGAATAGGCTTTCGCATTTCGTGATTGCGAAAAACACAGTTTAAATTCAAGAAACTTTAAATTCAACTTTTTTTAACATCTTAAATTCAAATTATGTTCCACTCCACCACGAATTGCGATAGGACTCGTTGAGATTCTTTGTTCTAAAAATGGAATGGGATGGAAATGAGAAAAAAAAATTCGCATCTGTCAATTAATTTATGAAACACGGCAAGCAATCAAATCAGTTTTTTTAAATGAATAAGGAAAATAAGAATAACAAGAATATTTAAGTTCAAGAGCACCTACAGTCTCGCATTGTTTCAGAAAAAGTGTTTATGTTGTAACGAAAGATTCGAGCCACCTCTTATATCGTCTGCGCAACTTTTTTTTCTTTCTTGGGGGGAAACTTTCGTTACAACTATAGTTGTTACAATGATTAACTGAAATGCGTAAAAAGAAAAAAAAAACTTTTTTTATCATTACAAAATTATTGTCTGCCCTCTGAAATACCATAACAGAAGTTCTAAATAATTCGAACTTTTACGGTTTTCCTTTTCTTTTAAATAGAATATATATTTTCCTTTATCAGTACTCTGTAAATTTAAATCAGTGATAACCTTTTACATAAATTGTGATACAAAATATGTTTTCCAATCAAATTCACGTATGGAAGTTAGACATTCTTGAAACATATAAGATTTAAATAAAAGCTTTTAATCATAAATAGATTTTTGAGCTTAAAAATAGTACTTGCAGAGTCTTTTTAACCATTAATATTGCCTCCTGATGACAAGAACCCAAAATAAATTTAAACCTATTAACACACTTTGTCAATTCGCATACATCCCCTTAAGAGCTCTCTCGCTGACGTCATAAAATTTTCAAAAACAGTGATTTTTCAAATTTGTTTTACTCGGTCAATTTTGGTTGTAGAAGAATGATTTTTTTTTTAGTTTTAAATGTTATTGTGTCAAGAATATTTTACTAAAGATAACTGCTAGGACTGGGAAACTGTATAAAAAGTCAGACTTTAATTTTTTCAAAATTTGATCTTTTGACAAACATTTCATAAATTTTAGTTCCTTACGGATTTTAAAGATTTTTTTTTCAATTTGAACTATATGCTTATCTCTAACGGTTTAGAAATTAGCTATTGGTCCATCAATAGTGTAGATACCCTGTATATATAACACGGATTTTCATTTAGTAATTCTTTCTCTTACTTTCTTTTCACTCAGGAAGATGAATTTGACCACGACAAACACTACACTTCTCCTCAGCAATTACAGTGAAACATTTCCAGAAATCTATAAACGCAGCTTTGCAACGAGGTTTCTTGGTTCATCTGTTACCATGGTCTTGGGATGTACCGCCGTCTTGGGCAATCTCGCAGTCGTCTTTGCTTCTTACTGGGACAAAACCCTCCGAAATCAAGCAAGCAATCTGCTGCTGGTATATCTGGCGTTGACCGATGTGATTACAGGACTAATTACTATTATCCCAGCTGCTGTTGCGGTCGCTATTGATGATTGGCCTTTTGACAACACCTTCTGCAAGTTGCAGAATGGGCTGACTTACGGCTGTAATTGTTCTTCCTCGCTCAATATTTCCATAATTAGTTTCGACAGGATTGTGGCTGTGACGAGACCATTACAATACAACACTATAATGACTACTAAAAGAATCATCGGCTTCTGTATATTTCTCTTTCTCTTAGGCATGACCATACTACTTCCAGCCCTGGTTCTAGACTGGAGTCATTTTAACTACGTCGAAGGAATATGCGGGTTCGACTTCCATCGTGAAGAAACTAAGAATTTTACGTCTTCATGGTCGTTTATCAGTTGTTACTATATCCCTGGTCTATTTATGTTCGTCTGCAATTTTGTGATTATTTATAAAGCGAATAAGCAAAAGACGGCGTTGTTGTTCATAAGACGCAATTCAAATTTTGCATTCCAGCAAACTTCAAGTTTGAATAAGACCATTGCCAGTGTCAGTGTTCTTGTCCTGATTTACTGCGTCACACTTGGTCCCTACATAACGGCATTGAATCTTTTATTTAGTCTTGATGATTTTTCTATTCCTCCACTCTTTCATTACCTCCTATGTCTGCTGGTTTTTATATCGCCTGCAGTAAATCCGTTTATTTACGGTATTTTCAGGAAGGATTATAGAGAGGCATATAAGAAGATTGTTCCAAAGTTAATCAGAAATTGTTTTGGGACAAGTTAAATACATCAAGGTATTTTTGAATCTGCTTAATTTAGAAGACAAAAAAATCAGCAAGACGATTACAAATCATTGCTTGTAGAAAACTCAATTGAACTAGACTTTAAAGGCTTTTGTTAAATTAAGTTTCGTCTGATATTGTACCTTTCTTTGTGTTAATAAAGCTGAAATGTTCTCTACTTACAATTATAAAACCTCATTATGTTACGAGCAATGTTGAAACAGCGCCGCATTAAGACAAACATTCACAAATACAAGCAATATACTCATGCACTCATTGGCACGAGAAGTTAATGCCTTTTGTTTCTGAACCTATCAAACTATAAATTTGAATTAAAAAATCTATGTAAATACTGAATTTTCTTTTTAGCCCACTTTTTACAAAACCAGTATGAAACATGTATTAGGTATAAACATTATTTGTGTACAAATCAAATGAATTATTTAAATGATTTCATTACTCAGAGAACTATTTTTATTTCGTTATTAAGTTTTTATTTTCTTATTTAGTTTTTATTTCTCTTTTTGCCATGGTGATTTTTTCTTACATTTCTTTTCCTGATTTGAACCACTTTTCGTACAATTTTGAGCAATGCGAGAAAAAAATCACATTAAAGCTGTTGAGGAAGTTTGAATCCTGTATCACTCATGTGCCAAGAACTCAATTGAAACATTTTTCATCACAATAGAAATCACAATAAAAATGAGCTCTCAATTCTGAATCTAACTAAGAAAACGTCAGGATCACTATAAATGAAATAATAAGCATGCAATATCAAGTTAAGGATTATATGTTTTACTGGAGCAAGATCTTTTGCTTTCTAACCAATTATTGTTCTTAAAGAAACATTAGAGCAGGGCTTCCCAAACTAGTGTTCACGGACTGTTTGGTTGCCCTCAGTAGGGGGTCTGCGACAAACTTTGGGGGATTTTCTTTTAAAAAACGTTGAATGATATTTAAATAACGCTCTTGCATTTGAAAACCAGAAAATTCACCTTCGATGTATGAAATTGTACTTTGAGAATTACTTCTTGAAGTAAAATGCTGAAATATTACATTAGGTGGTCGAAACGTTTACTGCTCGACGAAGTCGTACAGTCTGGTGTCATCAGCATATGAATATTTAAACGACAAACTAACTTCAGACGACACCTTGAAATCTACCTTCCAAAATACTGAATTCCGGAATCCGACAAACTCCGAGGGCAAGGTTGCGCAGGCGACTAAAAGGTTTAAATATGGGCACATTTCTTTTTTTCTTTTTTTGGATTTAAAGTTATTTTCAATTCGAAAAATTCTAGGTTTTTGTCTTTCATAACCATTTTTAGCAAAAGTATTCTAAATGAGAGAAGATAAAAAAAAAGTATTAATCTCAATCAGTGGTTGGAAAAACTACATTTTTTTGGTAGCGAACTACAACTACAGCTACTTTCTTACAAATGTAGTTAACTACGACTACAACTACTTTTTTTTTAAAAGGAGCAACTACAAACTACTTTCGAAATGTAGTCGCTACTTCGCTACTTTTCAAAAAAAAGTAAATAAAAAAAATTAAATTAAATAAAATAAGTGGGTTTAGTGTGTCCCACAAAAAATGAGTCGATTTTTCAAGTCATGCCCTCTTATATTTTTCCAGTTATGTCAAAACAATTTGAAAAAATGTTTCATATAATTTGTTGAATAACGGCAACCCGTGCCGACTTGCGTCTGAAAGTGTAAACCAGCACTTGTATGCTAGCTCCCTCCCCCCCTCCAAAAAAAAAAACTTTTTAAAAATTCGAAATTCCTGTTGATAAAACATTACCCCTAAACCCTATTCCCCACATGTACCACAAAAAATATTTATTCAAATTAAAAATCATTTGGATACCCCACACTTGGCCTAAAAATTATAATTTTCTTCAAATAATTGATTTTTTTTTTCCTATTTATCTTTTAAAAATTTACACATGAATTTAAATAAAAAATCAAGTTCAAAAATTATTAGCGAGCTCATTTTCAGATCAACATTTTCAAATGAGTAACAAAAAAAATAATACATTTAAAATGAAAAATTCAACTTAACCTTGAAAAAAATCCATATCTTTGAATGCTATGTGGAAGACTACAATATTACAGGAGAGCAAAAATTTCTATTTAACGCTAATTACCTACTTTAATGTTGATATTTTTCAGCTTGGTAATTTCGTAAAATTTACCATAAATTTTAAAAAATATGTATCGAAAAAAAAAAAACAATTTTTTGAAGAAAGTTATAATTTTAGGCCAAGTTAAGCTTCATGAAATATATATATTATATATATTTTTCTTTTCAACTTTAGGTTTGTTCATATAAAATTAACGAGAAATTTTCAATTCGCAAAATCATCGATCTCTTCATTTTCGCGAAAATAAATGTTTTTACAGTGTTGGATCTCTTTGAAGTTTAAAACGTTTATCCACGGGACATTCCCGACAGTCAGAAAAAACAAAGGAGTTGCTAAATTGGCGGTTATCGCTAATTCATATATACTTTTCTTTTTAAGTCAAGCTCTATTCAATACAAATTTTGGCGAAATATGAAAATTACAATTGCAAACGAACTAATGGCGTCAAACAGATAGAACGTATGGCGTCAAAATGATATGCCAGAGGTCATCTCGTATTTTTATAAGTCTTATTTCTCATTGCATCCGTTGATGAACTCGCGTAAGATTTGCACGAGTCAAATTCGTTTGAACCGAATTGTTACTTTAAAAAAAAAAATCTTTATTAAAAAAGTATTCTTCAGAAATCGCTACAAACTACTATTTTTTTGTATCGAACTACTCACTACACTACTCTTTTTTAAAAGTAGTGCGCTACACTACAAACTACTGAAAAATGTAGCTACTACAGTAGCGTCGCTACTTGTAGCACGCTACTTCCAACCACTGATCTCAATGATTTCATTTCAAAAACAACGATTTACACAAAGCTTTAAAACAAGCACCGGAAAAAATGGGGTGCAAATATGTTCCTCCTTCAAAAAAGTCACCAAAATAGTTTAAACATTAGATAAAACTATACAAAATGGTAGCAGATTCATTTATTAAAGAAAAAAAAAAATCAGAAATCGCTAACTGGCTCTTTCATTAGCCCCGGCACAATCCAAGTGTACCCCCATTTGGCACGTAACACCTTTCACATACATCCAAGTATCTTCAGAGCACTTTCCATCGCGCAAGATGCAAGTTGTATCACTTGAAACGAGCTGATGTGTGCATCACATGACTTCCTTTTACTCCAATTTAATGTCATTTTCTCATTATTGGCAGTTTTAATGTGATTCAATAGTTTACTCTCTAAATATCACCAACAGTGGCCAAATTGAAACTAGATTTAAAAAAGAATCGCCAAGGTTGGCGATAAAACTTGGCGACCAAAAGACTGGCGATACATCGCCTTTCCGCCAAATTATAACACCACTTGAGTTTACATCGAAATTAACAATGATTTTCCCCCCCAAAAAGGGGCAAAAGACCCCCCTCAAAAACACCCGAAAGCAACCAAAAGAGGAGGTGCACAACTAGACCCCACTACGAGTCTATGTACCAAATTTCAACTTTCTAGGACATACTGTTCTTGAGTTATGCGACATACATACGCAACGCACATACGGATGTCACGAGAAAAGTTATTGTAATTAACACGGGGAATGTCAAAACGGATATTTCGAATGTTTATACTTTCTTAGGCACTTATCCGAGTGTGGTCGGGTTGAAAAAAAAACTCAACATTAATTCAGGGGTGACAAAAATGAAAATTAAGGCCGATTTTTGAGTGAAAATTTTTTCGCGAATGCAATACTTTCTTTTTTGTAAAAGGAAGTAAAAAGAGGTGGCAAAGTTACAGGCATTATTGTAATGAGGCCCATTACACCAACTACACCTAAGAAAGGGGACCACTTGCACATACAACGTAAAAGTGTGCGTGACTGAAGGTGTGCTTTAAAACGTAGCTAAAATTCTCCGCTTTCAGGATATTACTATGCAACATAAGAATAGGAAAAGAAAATATTTTCACATGCCTCTTTAAATTTTGCAGTCAAGAAAAACACCAATTTGCACACTAATTCACGCTGCAACAACACTACTTAAAATAATGTTTCCAACTGATCTCTGCTATCCTTGATTATTAACTGGAACCATATACATTCCTTGCCGCCAATCTTCAGTACCTCCTTATATCCACCAGAGAGGGACGCCCATATTTGCACCTGTGCCCGTTTTTACATCATTTCTTTTATTATTTCAGAAATCATGTTGCATTGAAATTTCGTAAAAACTCTGAAGCACAATTTGTCGAGAGCCTAAAATTTTTTTGCATTTTACAACTTTTGTTATTATCAGTTTACCCCCATTTTTGACTTCATTTCGAAAACAAAACAAAAAACATTCTTTCGTTGGAAAAGCTAAGAGTTATTCCATTTGACACAACCTTTCTGACGCAAATCCTGATTTTGAGTCACTAAAATAATTACCGAAGCTGCCTAACTGTTGATCATGATATTCTACTCCAGCTGTCAAAAACTAAACCCTATTTATTTGAATATTTTTTATACAATATTTGTTCTTCTTTCTGAATAATTAATTTTCTTATTCATGAACATAACAACACAGCATCTACAAATGCAGCATTACTTTACGCGAAAATGGTGTTCTTCAATTATATCTTTTTCCCCGTTAAATTTAAATCTGTCAGCCTCAGAAAATTCCCTCGAAGACAAATTCGCCTCCTGTTTCCCTGCAATATATTCTTCACGGTAACTTGTCATTCTTGATTGATTTTCGCAAAAGTTACAGAAATCGTTGATTGATGGAAATCGATACCTTTCGGGTTCTACAAAAATATCTTAATGCGTATCCAAAGCCTAACAAGAGCAAAACTTTCCTGAACCTCACTTCGAATTCGAGATTTGTTCCGATAGAAAAGCGGAAAAAGGAAGTGACCCCAGGTTCAGGCTTTTAGCCCTGATCTTAAGCCCGGTTTCTACCAGCAAGTCATGCATCAATAGCTGGTAGGGTCTCGAAAAGGGTTGGGGGACAGAAAATCGATTCCTCAAGTTCAGAAAGAAAGCAGAACTGTAACAGCTGGTATTTCGGCGACGGAGCCTTGAAGGTCGCGCAATGGAAGCTTCAGATTTCGCTGCTTGTGAATTTAAGGCTCGCAATTGTGAAATGTCTAAAAGAGTATAAGATAAGATTAGGATTGAACGTTCGAATATAAAGAAAAAGAAAAATCCAGGTGAGAAATATGGGACCATACTTAAATGTTTCGAAATATTACTCGAGGTAGATAATGTATTGATCGAGCATGATGAAATATTTTTGGAATTAAAGGAAGTTTAATTTAAAAAATGAAATTTAATTTTTGTTTCAACTTTTGCGATAGAGTAAGGTTTAAAGGGCAAAATAAGCGGTAGCCGGCAGCAAAATTTTAGTAGTAGCTACTCATTCCTGTCTTAAAGTGGTCAACTTTTTTTCACTCACAGGGCTGAAAGATATATGTATTTTAATATGTTGTAGGAAATTGAAGCTATAACGTTATAGTCAGGGCTGGCATTTGGAATTTTTTGCAAATCCAAGATTTAGGTCATTCCCAAGATCGAGGGAAAAAAAAGCCAAGATCATGTAATGAGGTTCTTATGCCCTTTTTACTTCCTTTTACAAAAAAGGAAGCATTGTATTCGCGAAAATATTTTCACCCAGAAATCGGCCTTAATTTCCATTTTTCTCACCCCCGAATGAATGTGTGAGTTTTTTTTTAGACCCGACCACACGTGGATATATGCGTAAGAACCTACAGACACCCGAAATATCCATTTTGACGACCCCCGAATTAATTACATTGAATTTTCCTTGTGACGTCCGTATATACGTATGTATGTGCGTATGTGTGTATGTATCTCGCATAACTCAAAAAACGGTATGTCCTAGAAAGTTGAAATTTGGTACGTAGATTCATAGTGGGGGCCTAGTTGTGCACCTTCCCTTTTGGTTGCATTCGGATGTTCCTAAGGGAGTCTTTTACCCCTTTTTTGGGGGAAATCATTGTTAATTTCGATGTAAGCTGAAGTGGTGTTATAAGTTGTCGGATACTTGGCGATATATCAACAGTCTTTTGCTCTCCAAGTTTTGTCACCGACTTGGCGACAAATTTGACGATTTTTTTTAAATCTGGTTTTTAATTTGGCCACTGTTGGTGATATTTAGAGAGTAAACAATTGAATCACATTAAAATTGCCAATAATGGGGAAATGACATTAAATTGGAGTGAAAGGAATTCATGTGATGCACACATCAGCTCGTTTGTAGTAGTTACCACGGTAGTTGGTCAGTTATAATTATTAAAAATGTCTGAAAAGTTGTAATATTAAGTACTAAAATTGATCTCTCAATAAGTATTTGTCCTGAATAGTTTCTTTCAAAAAAACGTGTAAAAATCGTCTACTACAATTATACAGATAACACAAGGTAGGCAGTAAAGTTATGCTACATAAAGAGAGAAATAACATCCAGGGGCTAAAGCAGAGAAGGGGTTTTTTTTTCTTTGTACCTACGTAACCTTCTTAAAGCCTTAAGCTTGTGGCTTCTTGTGCTCTGGCAAAAAAAAAAAAAAAAAACTATATTTTAGGGAAAATATAATGTTTTATCCGCGAAGTATTTTAAAAATGCATCTTTTTTTAGGAATAATCTCAAAAGTTTAGAATTGTTCGGGGTTGGGTTTTACCCCAAGACATTGGGGTAAAACCCAAGCACTGACAGTTCTGATTATAGCCATAACTTCGCTATAAACGGCTCTGCTAAAGTAGGCGTGACGCAAAGGCGCCCATATGCAAAATTTTAAGGGGGAGGGGGCTCAGATATTTTCTTCGTGGTTTAGCAGGATAATTTCCCCATAGAAACCGATTTCAGTACAGATTATTTGACATTTTTAATAACTTATTTATTTAATTGCTGGAGAAGAAATGTTTTTACATTTTTTGCAAAGAAAAAAGTACTAAATGCAAGAAAGTTGTAATTTCAAGAGGGGGGGGGGGTGAGCCCGCCTACTTGCCCCCCCCCCATATGGGCGCAATTGGCGTGACGATATGACGATATATCCGTTGTTGTGAAGTATTGAGGGATATATTTCAGCGATTTCAAATTATTCAAGTTCCAACGGAAAAATTTAAAATCAAGCAACTTTTTGAGGACGCAATACGCAATCATACAAAAAACTTAAGTACTATCAGTGGCGGATTGGTTAAAGAAATCGACCCTGGCATAAAGGAATGTCGCGGCCCCATAGCTTCTATAGGTACTAATTTTTACAAAAATGATTGGGAAACGACATCACTTAAATATGAGGAAATTATTCAAAAAAAATTAAATACTTTCTTTTAAATAAAATTTAACAGATGGGATTCTTTTCTGTGTTTTAATGTGTGAACAATGGATACAAGTTAAGCTAAACCTTTGTTTGTAAAAAGAAAAAAAAAATGGTGATTATAATAATCTATTTAAGTATTTTTTAAGTGCCTGGTGCTGTATTGATTATTTCCGTAATGATATCATCTAACATTACTTCAGTTAGAATAGGGAGGTTATTAGGGAGGCGAGGGGTGTGTGTGTGACCCCTGAATTTTGTCAAACACAAGTATCAATACAGAGAGAGATAGGGAATAGATTCATTTTCTTGCATATGGGAGTCATTAAATATAAGCATTAGAAACCTAATTTAAGTTAAACATTGAGTCATAAATGTGGGGTCCTGGGGTCTCTTCCCCGGAAAATTTTTCAAATTGTAGTCCTAAAAACGCAATTTTAGATGATCTCTGGTGATGTTAGGGAGAGCGGAGGTTCGAGGGTCCTCCTCCGGCTACTATTCGGAAGTGAAACTCCGAACTTGCATTTATATATTATCTTCAATTATGTTAGGAAGATGAAGTCCGGGAAAATTTCAAAATATTAGCTCTGAAAACGCAGTTTTAAAAGATTTTGGGTTATGCTAGAGAAAGGAGAGATTCGAGCAACATCCACTAAGATTTTTTTTGAAATTGAAATCTTTAAAAGGTAATTGTAAGCTTTTTCTTTCTTTTTTCTTTTTTTGATAAAAACTAGGACATCGACAATTACTCAAAAGTTAAGTTCCAAAAACGAAACATTTACTGACCTTCGATGATTTTAGGAGGAGGAGTTATGGCAAGGCTCTCCTTGGAATTTTTTCGAAATTGAAGCATTAAAAACGAGATTTCTGACGTGCTTTACTGATGATGACGAAGGGGGAGGGGGGGGGGGCTTTCTTTGAAATTTTTCGATGCTGTAGAATGTAGATTCGAAAACGGAGTTATAAACGATCTTTCATAATGTTACTAAGCAGAGAGGATCGGGGGCTTTCACCCGGTAAACAATCGAAACTTCGGAAAGAGAAATCAGAGGGGTAATATTTAATGCGGAAAGATGATGTAAGTGGACAATGGAATATATAAAGGTCTGGTGTACCTGTGAGTCCCTGACACCATGACATGGACTTTTTCATGATACAGAATCTGAAAGTAAGAAACCAAGTAGATCGATAGGGAAAATACTATGGCCAGTTGCAAAAATTGCTTGATGTGTAATGTTTAGATTTAAATTTAGGTTTTAATTTACTTTTTGGGAATAGGACAAAAAATCTTGTGTCATGATGTTATGGGAAATGTGGGGATTTAGAGGTTTTCCTCCTTTTTTTTAAATTTAAAGATTGAATCCCAAAAAAGGTAATTTTAGGCGATCTTCGATGATATTATGGGAAGGAGATGCTTAAGAGTCCTCCGAAATTGTTTCGACACTGATTTCTGACGCTCTTTAATGATGGGGTGGGAACGTTTGAAGGTCGATTGCGGCGGAAATAATCTCCTCGAAGTTTTTCGAAACTGAAATCCCAAATACGCTGTTGTAGGCCATCTTTAATGACGTTAAACTAGGGAATGGGGTTCGGGAGTTTTTCCCAGGAATTCATTAAAAAGCTAAGTTTCAAAAACGCACTTTAGGCAAGCTTTTGGTGACTAAAAAGGAAGATATTAGCTTTTAGATCCCTCTCTTCCCCCTTTGGCTACGTTCCAATCTTCTTTTATTTATTTTATTGATAAAAATATGAAACACCCTCCAACAGTGTTCTTCTTCAAAACCATTTACATTTAGATTTTCCATAGTAAAATTTTCAATTTCCAGCCTAGTATTTTTATTTGCTTGAAATGCAAGCCATCTGCGGCCCCAGGTAAAAAAACTTTTCTTGAACTGATCTGGTGCTTTGGTGACTTTAACTAACCTTAATGATCTTTGGTCCTTTTTTTTTTTTCACTCTATTTTATTTTGAATATCATTCTTTCTTCACCTCTTTATAAAGTTTTGTTTCAATTTTCAATTCATACACGATTTTTACATTCAAACACTT
>NW_026558789.1:0-57650 GCF_026930045.1 Uloborus diversus
CAAACATTACCAAAAATATTATATTACCAAAAATTATCATGCCGGGGCACGAGTTTAATTGTTGATGCCGTCGAATTGTGAAGCGTTTCTCGATCAGTGAATGTAAAATATGTCACACTAAATTGCTTTCGTATATAAATCATTTTAGTTTTTAGAAGAAAAAAATCGTACCTGAAATCCTAAAAATATACTTACAGTTGCTTAAAAAAATTCTGAAAACTAAATTCCACAATTGTTTCCGCATGACAAGTACGTATGGTAGAATGTCAATTCAACAAAACGTGTAACATGATGATCTCGAATTTTTTTTAACGTAACATATGTTAAAATTTAAAATGTATAAAAAATTAAAAAAATACTCCCCCCCCCAAAAAAAAAAAATCCTATGCCATGATACAGGCCGCCAAAGATGGCGGTTCTGTCATGATTTCTCACTTGGGATTTTCGTCAAAATTTTAAAGTCCATTATGTCAGGAACGGTAGAACATATTTTGCTGCGATTTGTTTTATTTAAAAGGATATTTCTTCTTTTTTAAAATAAATGCAACATTTTGAATATGTGTTTTAGTTTTTTTCCCATAGTCTTTTGAAAAAAAAATTGAAAATATTTTTTTTTTGATTTTTCGCAAAAATGCCAATTTTAAAAATTTTCATTTTTTTACAGTTTGTACCACTGAGCACTACGTTCCCTGAAAAGGAGAGCTTCCACTTTTTCGCTTAACAGATTTTAGAGGCATTTGAAAAAATGAGGGTTTTTAAGGAACTCTTTACGTAATGGCAGACCTGAAAAAAAAAAATTGCAACAAGTAACCAGAGAACACTTTTGATTAATTATATAGCGAAATTTTCATTTTGAGTCACCACTTTATCTAGAAGTTTTATTTTTTATGAAAAGCGGTGCGAGAATAGACGCGGCTTCCAGCCGATTCGATTTGTTTCCCCGCGCAACCATTCAGCGTAGCGCCGAGAGAATCGTTAAGCGCAATGCCATCTTATTCTCACTAATCTCTATATCCTGGATAAAATGGAGACTCAAAAGGAAAGTTTCACTATATGACTGAGTTAAAAGTGTTCTCTGATCACTTGTTGCGATTTTTTTTTTTTTTTTTTTTTTGAATTTTCAGGTCTGCTGTTTCGTAAAGAGTTTCTTAAAAACCCTCATTTTTTCAAATGCCTCTAAAATCTGTTTAACGAAAAAGTGAAAGCTCCTCTTTTCAGAGAACGTAGTTCTCAGTGGTACTAATAAACTATTAAAAAATGGAAATTTTTGAAATAGGCATTTTTGAGAAAAATAAAAAAAAATATTTTAAACTTTTTTTTTAAAGCTTGGAAAAAAAAAACTAAAGCACAGATTTCAAAATCTTGCATATGTTTTTAAGCAAAAAAAAAATCCTTTTAAATAAAACAAACAGCAATAAAATATGCTCTACAGTTCCTAAGATAATGTACTTTAAAATTTTTGACGAAAAT
The DNA here is from genome assembly GCF_026930045.1 of Uloborus diversus. Taxonomy (NCBI): domain Eukaryota; kingdom Metazoa; phylum Arthropoda; class Arachnida; order Araneae; family Uloboridae; genus Uloborus; species Uloborus diversus. Next base: position 1,471 of record NW_026558789.1, read on the forward strand.
CCCAAGTGAGTAATCATGACAGGATCGCCATCTTTGGCGGCATGCATCTCGGCCCAGGAATTTTTTTTGGGGGCAAAACAAATTTAAGAAAAAAAACGTATTTCTAAATTTTTTATGAACATACGAGGCGGGACCCAAAAGAAACCAGACTAATGGTGCGATTCCAATCCTAGAAGAAGTAGAGTGTTCTCCAGCTAGATATCTCAAGTAGAGACCTTCACAAACGAGCTGTGCAAGTGGCGTCAGTTTAGTTGATAACGGCTGATCGTAGTGTTGGTTTTCTCAGGTGTTGTTGCTTTCCGCCTGCGAACTCATTATGGTAGATTTAAAAGAACAAACTGTAAACTTGAAATTTTGCTTCCTGCTTGAAAAGTCGGCAACGGAATAGCTTACCAAATGCTTCAACAAGCTTTCAAGAGCGATGCTATGAGCCGTACATAAATTTTCGAGTGTTTTGGGCGCTTTAAACGCGGGTAGCATGAATGTTGAAGATCATGCTCGCTCTGAGTGCCCTTCAACGTCTCGAAATGATGAAAACATTGAAAATATCTGCCAAAAAATCAACGAGAGTCGTCGTTTTACGATTGACAAAACTTTAGGAGAAACAAGAGTGAGATGGATCTCGCGCGGGCGATCGGAAGGATGGTTCCTTCACCATGATAACGCTCCCTTACACACTGCCTTAACTATTAACCGTTAATTGGCCTCTCAGGGATGGTAGTCTTTCTTCGACCCCCGTATTCGATAGACCTAGCCCCCTGGGATCCTTTTCTGTTCCCGAGGATGAAAAAAATCTGAAAGTGAAGCGTTTTGATGAAGTAAACACTGCTTCGCAACGGGTACTGGACATGGTCAAAGTTAAAGAGTTCCAGGGGAGCTTCTAACAGGGGAAAAAAAGAATTAACAAGTGTATTGCATCTAAGGGTGAACATTTTGAAGAAGAATAAAGAAATTTTGTGAATAAACTAGTGTATAAATATTTTAGAGTAAAAATCCGGTTATTTTTGGGTCCCCCCTCGTATGTTAAATTCAAAAAGATCCGAGACTATCATTTTACGCCCCTTGTTGAATTGACATGGATTCTACCGCGTCGTTTATATAATGTGATATAGTAACGAAGATATGAGCAGCAAGTTTGTTGTTATGTTGCTGTCAAACTCAAAGCAGTCATTTTGAATTTTTCCAGGGGGAGAGGGGAGTTGTAAAGGATACATATTCAATGTAAATTATACCAAAAATAGCAAAACTTATGCCCACTTGAACGTATTCCCAGAGCCAGGAAGGTAATTGACCGTCCCTGACCCCCATAAATGATGGGCCTGACTTAAAGCGCAATTCAAAATAACTTTGTAATTATTAAATTTGTTTTCTATATTTTTGCTATTTATTTTCAAAGAAAACAAGATTTCCGTCGAATCAAATGTAATTTCTTTAAGACTCAACAATACGTTTTTCAACAGCTTTAAACTAAATTACAAGTACAAATAAGATCGTTACAAATCCTCGCATTTCTCCAGGGGGTAAACTATAGTTTTTAAAATTTCCCTCGAAGCATGCTTTTAAAGATGTCACATACAAGTCAACCGACACGCTTCTCTGGTAGAAATTTGTTATACAGCAACATTAATGCAAATCATATCACAAAAAGTAAAGTTCATAAAATTCAACATTGATCTCAGTAATACCTTTTATGAAAAAAATATATAGACCTGTTAAAGCAATTTTCTGATTTTGTTATTTTTTAATAACTAAAAAATTAATCCTCTTTTTTCACATCATTATCGCTAACTTAATAAACTATTCTTAAAGGATCATCTCATCACAACAAACATAAGAACACCCTAAGAAACACTTCGCTTTCAGCATCTAATCTTCAGTTTTTCCGAAACTCTGTAAAATGCATGAAGAGTGCATGAAATTTCGGATGAACTTTCACATTTTGCTAAAATATGAACTTTAAAATGAGTACAACAAAACCGTCGTATTTTTTTTCCTTATTTCAGTCAGGCAGAACAAAAATCAGAAAGAGAAACTTTAGCACGCTCTCCTCCTCAGCTACAGTCTAAGGGGACCCTAGGCTTCAAGTTCCTTTGTTTGGATTTTTCCAGGAGAAAAAAATTGTCCGTTTAGAAGATTCGCGATGGAAAGATAATTTTGAGTGAAAAACGCTCAAAACTCATGGAATCGACAGTTAGTCATGGATTTCAGGCGCCAGCTGATTGCTCCCAATAGGGCTGTGTCTAAGGGGGGCCAGGCTTCAGGTACCTTTGTTTGAATTTTTCCAGGAGAAAAAATTGTTCGTTTAGAGCAGCCCCAACATCAGTTGGGAAACTTCAGTTTCGAAACTTGGGAAGGAGGGAGGAGTAATTGGATTTCGATCTTTTTTTTTTAAATCCATTAGAGGCAGTCCCTGAACTCCATCCTTTACCCTAACGTCAATAAATATTGCCCATAATCGCGTTTTTAAGGCATCAATTTCAACAACATTCTGCTGAGACCCCTGCACCTTCTGCCCTCTAACATCAGCAAAGAAAGTCTAAAATTGCGTTTTTAAAACTACAAGTTTCAAAATTTTCCCAGGGGATAACCCCCCCCCCCCTTTTTATCTACCCTATCCAATCAGAGGTTCTCCCTCTCTCTCTCTCTTTTTGCCAAGTACCCCCCCCCTAAAAAACTTTTCTCTGGTTGCGCCACTGAATTACGCGCATTCGAAAACTGGGTAATGCTGGGATTTTGTTAGGTGCCAGAAATCGGAGTCGGATCTCACCCCTCTGCACTAACTAAATTACGAAAAAATACAGAAGACAAAATTTCACTGTAAAGCTTATTTTGTCGGAAATGTCTCTTTTCTCCTTTTAAATAAGGATGTAACCATCTCTCCCAATCCTCCCCCCTAAAGCTTGTTGATTCAAAAAATTAAAAAAAAAGTTATGATTTTCTGCATTGTTAATATTAGTAAACTATATCATTTTTGTTGTGTCAATTAGAGGGCCTCCGGATCAGATTGCGCCTGAGGTCTCAATTTGAGTATGAGTAGTGAAAATGACTGCTTGAAGAAAAAAATGACCTAAACGAAACCATAAGAAAAGCAAACTTTTTTTTTTTTTTGTGGCATTGCATGTCATTTACTATTTATATATAGATTTGCTTGAGACAGCTTTTCTACAGCGCTGTCTTCAAGCGCCAGTAAATTGAAAAGAAACAAAGCAGTGTCGGCCGCCCGATCGCTTTTTATGCAACAAATTTATAATGGACGATAGTTATTGTAAAACTATATCCAGAGCAGCAAGCATCGCTTCAATTGATAAAACATTTGAGTGTGTAAATATTTTTTATATAAAGTCTGTAAATTATTATTCCTTTGTGTTGTGATTTCTAGACAGTTTCTGTTTTTGTTCTTGCTGAGTTTATTTGTAAATGTGCTGCAAATAGTTAATTATTTTTAAATCAGTGTTTTGGAGTTTGTTTCGGGCAAGAAATGTAAAGTTTTAGTTTCGTGTTAGCGCGAAACCTCGTTAAACGAAGGTTCCCGTTAATTGGCCCCTCGTTTTCGAGGTAAAAGTCGCGTTTTGTCAGAAAAGGTCTACCTATAAAAAAAAAACCATGAAGCTTTCAGATGACAAAACATTATTGTATTTTGCTGCAAAGTTAAAAAAAATGATGAACACAAATCCGATGGAAACATATCCCGAGTTCGTGTATCAGACTCTGAGACTGCGACGTCTTCGTCCACTTTCGATTTTTCTACAACAGAAAAAGAATCAGTCAACGAGTATTTATCAATGTCCAAATTACATAATTAGATTTTCGTCGCATTTTTAAGTGAAGTTTTACTAGCATATTACTGCATACAAGGTAGATGTGTCATAATCAGATAAATGAATGGAATGAACCTACTTTACAGAGATATCAGTACATAAAATATGAAAAAGAGCAGTGACCCGTCGTAAGAAGCTATTATCTTAACATTTATTTTATTATACTTAATGTGCAATAACTTTTTAGTTACGTCAGTTAGTTAATGTTTAATCATAACTAAACAATCCCTCACTTCAGGCCCAGATCTATAACTTTCAGGTTCCACTACAAATATCAACAAGCCCTATATGTTTTTTCAACTAGCATCTGAGATGCCCATTTTATTCAATCATTCAAAGTAGATATGTAAACTTGAAAAGGATTAAAACTTTTTTTCAGTCCAAATTCAAAGTTCACCATTAGAACAGGAAATATCATACTATTCCTTCACGGCTTTCACAAGATGAATCCCAGAGGTCAAACCAAGTGATTTGTTTTAATTATTATTAGATTTATTAAATTTAACCTAAGTTCAAGAAAATTGCCGTACGTGAAACTATATTCCTTAGCATCACCAAGGGGTTTTTGTGATCCGAAATTTTCAAAAATCTTGGTTTGCCGTTTCCAAAAATTTAGGGCTGACAGCACATTCTAAAACTGCAAAATTATTTAAAAAAGAAAAAAAAAATTTAAAAATGGTTATTTCTAGAGACGTACCGAGTAGCACTTTGGCCGAGTAGCCGAGTACCGATTATACTCGGCCTTTCATTACTCGGCCGAGTACCGAGTTACCGAGTACTCGGCCTTTCACTACTCGGCCGAGTTACCAAGTACCAATTATGCTTTAAGAAGAACCGCCGACACACATGTGATGAATTTTGAACTTATTGGAATAGTTGTATAGCCCTCCTTGTCCATATAGTAATAGTTTTTAAAACTAAATTCCTGCTGAAATTTAATTACGCATTATTTAAAAAACTTTGTTTATGTCAAAAATTTTACAAAAAAATTGTTTTTAAAATTAAAAATATATAAATAATTGGTATGATTAATCAAGTTGGAATTAAAACAAATTATACCAATATATTATAGTTCTAGTCCGCCAAACATAAATAATTTTTGAAAGCAAATAAAACAGATGTGCAGGAACACTGCAGACACGTGTTTCTGCGTTACAAGGAACGTCTTTTTCAGCGCATAAAATGTGAGCTAAAGAATGTAAAGACATTCGACAGAAGAATCCGACTTTTGTCGGATGCCTTTAAATCCACGAGCTCACATTTTGTGCATTGAAAAAGGAATTCCTAGTAATGTCAAAACACGTGTCTGCACTGTGCTGTTAACATTGTTTTATTTCCATTTATTTTTTAAGCAAAGGTATTTTTATATTTCTTACAACTAATTTTTGTTTGTAGCAAAAATCCATTTTTAATATAAAAATTCCATATTTTCTACACTTACTTTTTTTGCACGATTTTTAATAAATAAGTTTGGTTAACTTTGGGGACATTAAAATAAAGATTAATTCCATTGAAGCATTACAAACTTCATTATTCTCAAAATTTAAATTTGACTTGTAAATGATTGCAGAAAATGATATATGCTTGTGTTTTTTTATAAATTTTAATATCTGTCTTGGACAATATTCAGTTTTTTGCAACTACTCGGTATTGGCCGAGTATCTGATCAAAATTGGGCCGAGTACCGAGTACTCGGCAAATTGGCCGAGTAGGCCGAGTACCGAGTAGTTACTGAGTACTCGGTACGTCTCTAGTTATTTCAAAGATTTTTGTATACAAATTTGAATTTTTTACGGGGGGCGAGGGGGGGAGCTTCCTCATAATTATCGAAAATTTCAGATTGTCTTCAGAAAATTATACTTGGGTCCACTATCACCCCCTGGCCATTACCCCCCCCCCCCTAAAATGAAATCCTGTATCCGCCCCTGCCCTAGATTAGTACAGTTACTTTCAATAAGTGAAGGGGGATGTTACGCACATTTGTTTTCAAATTTTGGAAACTGAATAGGCCAAACATATTCTTATGTACAGATCGCTGAATCCAATGTCAATTTTACGAATTCGGCAGATGCAGTCCAGTTAAATAACTTACTTAGCAGAATTCTGTAACTTCATGATTTCAGATTGTGCAAAATTATGTACAATATTATATACTCATTATGTAATAAACTATCAAAATTAAAGAGAACGATTTACGGAAGACCTCAAGTCAAAAGACATCCACCTTCTTGCCGTAATGGGAAATGCAAATTCCGCTATTTTAGAGTCTGAGAATGGTATGTATGATCAATATTCCTTCAAGAATGTACCTTGAATACATTCAGAATGTTTCTTGATTTGCATATACCACTTAAAGTAATAATCATTCAAATTAATGAAGTGGTGTTTCTAACAAATGTATCATGATCCATATTTTTCGCAGAACAGAATGTTTTGGGTGTGACTAAAAACCAAGCAATACTTTAAAGATGAAGAAGAAGAAAGTGCATTAATCATTGACTGAGTGTAAGAACATAAGAAATGGCGTTTCTTGGTTGCACTGCCCTGAAGCAAACACTGTTAAATGAAATTTTCAATCAATCAATCACTCAAAATCACTTCTCACTCGTAACTATTCACTTCAGTTTTTGTACCCAATCGGTTCTTGGAATTGAACTTGAATTTTTTAGGCAAATAAACAGAAGAGCAGAGAAACCTGTTTAAAACTTCCTTATACAGAATAATGTCTAACAGAATGGCAGTACAGAAAATTTTTCCACTCAAATTTCAACCTAAATTTCCCAGGGTTGGCCGGATTGGACCCGATTGGGTTGGACCCGATTGGGTTGGACCCAATGGGTTTTTTTGAAAAAAACAATTTAAAAAAACCCCATTATTTAGCCCACTTTTGGGTTTTCTAAAATTTTCTGAGAAGTTTTTTAAAAATTTAATTAATTTAAATACTTTCACAATTTAAACTTAATTTGTTCTTCGCCACAGACAATGGACATAAAAAATGAATTTTGAACTTTAATAGTATTTTTTAACTGTTAAGGGCATTAAAAAAATACTTCAAAGATTTAAAATATATATATTTATCTTTTTTCTTTAACTGGTCAATAAATAACTCAAATTATCTTGACTAAGTCCTGTCACGTATGATTTTCTCAATATTTGTAGATTGTACAGAGGAAACTACTCTACATAAAAGGCTTTCATGTGAATTATTTTCTGCATTTTGCAACCCAACATGTCGCAAATCTCAAATAAACAAGGTATTTTTTTTAGAAATTGACAGGTTTTACAAACGGTCGGACAGAAAACAGAATAGGATGTATAGTATTTTCATTATCTTACGAAAAAGTTTAATATTTCTTACTCTGTACAAAGAAATAGAAAAACAGGCAACATAAAATTCAAAGAAATGTCTTGATCAAGCTGGAATTCAGTAAATAGGGATTTAAACTACTTGAGGTTCTACAGTAGTTTTGCATAACAAAATGAAATACAATAAAGTAAAATGCAAAAAAAAAATGTAGTAATTAAAAACGAACAATAGATTTTTATCACTCAAAAAGTAACTTTGCCTTAACTGTTGGTAATCATGGAAACTAAAAAATCTGAAACTTCACCATTCTTGGATTTCGTCGTCTTTTATACTTTTCTTCAGAAAACGCTGAATTTTAACTATTTTTCCAGCTTTTTTTTTTTACCCCAAGACAATTTTTTGCGCTTTGTTCGCATACTTATGCTACAATATGCTACAAGTACCCCACATTTTTCCTAAAAAAGGACCAAAAAAAAAAACCTCATTTTTTCAAAAAAAAAAAAAAAACAGCTTTAGTTGGGTTTTTTTGGGTTTTATTTAAAAAAACCCAAAAAATCCTGGGTCCATGGGCTTTAAAAAAAAACCCGGGTTTTTGCCAACCCTGAAATTTCCATTTTAACTCTTCTTGAGCTAATTTTGACATATTTTTTCATCATTGCTATAGGTATTTATGAATATATTCACATGAACGACTGAAACACTTTTTTTAAACTCTCCATCGCTGTTTGACAATAATTTCTCATAGTGTCCAAATTCGAGATTCTATTGACTGGTAGTTATTTTTAACTATTATTATATTTAAACGAAAGAAAGCGATGATTACACAAGTGTGTTCAAATGTGTTAACAATTTATTCTCAAATGTGACCCTAATATGTTTTTAAAATGGGTTCCCAAGTTTAAATTTAATAAATATCCTGAGCGGCACACATTCGGCATAGAATCGGAAAACATTACAGTACACTAAAAAGACTAATAATGTAAAAAAAAAAAAAAACATAAACAAGTCGATACTTGCAAATTTTTATTTATCATGAAGTTATTCAAACTTCGGCTTTTCTAAGATGCATAAAAAAGAAATTTTAAACATTAATTATTAAACCTTAATTGTTTTCCAACCCCGTTGTTCGATACAAAAATTGATTTTACGTTCAATCTTAACTATGCGAAGTGGAAGGTTAATCTTTTTTTTTTTACATTTGTGCTTCTACTTCATGATTATAATAATGTCTCTGCTGATTTTGAGCCTACTAAAGTTATATAGTACAACATGTTTATTAAAGTTATTAAATGTTTCACATAAAAAAGGAACATTAGTAGTTCCATTGTAAATTTATTTGAAAAAAAAACAGCTTTCATTTCAAATATTACAACTAAAAGCACTCAAATGAGATACTAAAGAAATTTTATCGAGGTTCTTTGGAGCAAGAGCCCAAGAAATAAGTTTTTAAGGAAGAGAGGTTCGCAAAAAACTCTTCTGTTTCAAAAAAATTTCCCGAATGCCGTCTAATCTGGTGATTCTGTCTGATAAGTTTCAATAGAATAAAGCTGATAAAAAAAATACGTTAAAGAATGAGTTATGGTTTAAAAAGAAAAATGTGAGATAAATTACTTTTGATTAGTAATTTTTCTTTGTGATAGTAATAACATTTTCTTGAACATAAGTTAGGCACAATTAAACACATTTTCACAAAGCAAAGTGCGCATATTTATCCAAAAAAAAATACAGAAGTAAACAAAGAAATAATGGGCACATCCTTCTTATAGATTGAAACATTACCAAGGAAGAAAAATGAAATTCTAAAATTCAAATGTTTGTAATACTGTGAAATTTCTGAAATCTGCAACTGATGTAAAAATAAAACTTAACTATTCAATTAATATACGATTGTCACTAGTATGAAACGTTAAGTGTACAAACTATATTAGGAAAAATAATACACCTTTTCGAATTAAATGTACTTTAGTTTAAATGTTAAAATTTTCTCGAACACTTTTTTTTCTTTTTATAGAGTATTTTCGATTCATGGTGGACAAAAACTCTAAAAAAATTCCTTGATTAATTTATTTATTACTGCTACTTTCTTTTTTTTTCATTTTAAAAAATGATAACTTATGTTTCTTATGTTAATTTAGTAGCAGATAATTAGTGGCCTCTTTCCTTTAAAGAAGACAAGATTAATATAGAGCCCTGAGCAAGGGAATGGCAGTATCTACGAAAATACCTTTTAAAGATAATTGAAGAAACTTTCTTTTGATTCCCTATTAACGCCAATACTATATTTTGAAATGTGGTAAGCATTGATAAAAACTAAAAAAACATATTTGTACAATAAAACAGAAGTAAAATAGATGAAAAGAATAGAAATGAAAAAATAAAAATAAAAATGAAAAATTTGTATATGTTGCCATTTATCCGCTCAGGGCAGTATAATCTAAGGCATGGATATTCCTGGGAAAAGGCTTGTATACTGACGCCGTGTATTTCCTTAATCAAACATTATGCCATAATAAGGTAACATAATTTTTAATCAGATTTCCTGATTGCCGTAATTTGATACACATTATATCCTGCTATAAATCCAATCGATACACGACAGAGCTCCTCACAGTTTCCTTATAATGCTCCTTCTCCAGAAGATTACAGCTCCGATTGCACTTGCCGAAGATAATCCATCTAGCTTACCATCCCACGTTCTACTGTCAGTATTTGCAGCATGATCTATAGCAAATTGACGTCCGAGGTATTAATGCTGATGTTATTAATGATATTCTTTTACCTGGTAACGGAGTGATCAGTTGACAGTGTCAACAAAACTTGAGAAATTTCTCACGTCCACAGGTGGCGATATTATGTAGATTTCCTTGGGTGCGCATATTCATTTAAAAGACAACCATCTCTCCCTCTGACACATAATGAACTTAAAAGTGGCAATTGGAAAGCGTAATGCGTTTTGATATTTAAAGCAGTTTAAAAGCACTAAAGTGATTGCCTAGTCTTTATGGATGATTAATGAGATATAACATAATTATGGAGTACTTTACTTGTTGATGTTTTTAAGCGAGTAAATGGGTGCCATAAATTAATGCTCACTTCAGCATAATTTTCAAGAGCTGATTGAAGAATAAATTTCATTATTCCTGTCATTGCTTATTTTTTATTCAAGACACTAAAATATGCTTAAATATTCTCTTAAATCTTATAGTTTTGTAATTAGTAAAAAAGGAATGGGAATTATTGCTCAAAACCGTCACATTAATGTGTATATTACGTAAATTGTCCTATATTTTTATATATATTTTGTCGTATAGTGTTATTCTTAGTAATAACATTTTTCAACATTGGGGATCCATAAGATACTCGATAACGTATTAATTCAAGTAGAACATTAAATTTACAACTGGTTCTCAATAAGATTGAAACTGCTGTAAGAGACAAAAGAAAAATGTAGAATTAAGCTTGTACTAAGTTAGAATCACATGAAAGCCGTTTTTTTTTTTTTTTTTTTTTTTTTTTTTTTTTTTTTTTGCTTCCTGAATCAAAGGGTAGCAGCATCTGTTGGAAATGCCACTAACATATCTTGTCACAAACCATAGTGGTATTTTTCTCACTAGTTAACTTCATTTTTTAATTCTATCACTTATAACTTCAATGATTTTAATTCTATGCCTGGGAGGTTTAAGGGCACTAAAATGGCACAATTACAAAACTTTCCAGGACAAGTGTTGAAAGTTTTATTATTATTATTATTATTTAGTGATTATTTGTTCATTAAACTGTCATTTATCGCTGTTAAAATGAAAGTTTTGAACTTCAGTTTATTAAAATCTTTAGATTTCTGACTTTTGGCATTTTATGACAGCAGTTTTTCTAATCGAAAAATTCGCATGCTTGCCTTTAAAAAATTTTTACCACCCATTCACATAATTGACTCAAATGAAAAGTTATATTTTGCGACGAATATCAGTATTTGATGAAAAAAATACGTTTCCCAATAAATGATGTTGCAGCACAAATAATCGGCTGAAGTGAATTTGTTTCAATATCTAAGGGAAAATATTTTATTATTATTATTTTTTTTGTTAAATTTCAAACATATGTTTTGCTATGGAACGAACGTCACAAATAAGAACATTACCAACACACCCTCAGACTTACATAATACACGACATATTCGTAAGCAGTGATAAGAAAAATGTTGCAATGTTTAAGCTAAAAAGAAGTTTGAATATTTCTTAGATCTGTATCTGGTTCATTGTTATTTACATCAATAATCCATCTCGTAAATGTTTTGAGTAATTCGTAGCAGATAAAATACATGGTGTCCTGAAAAAGAATGACTGTTTTCAAAAATTTATAACAGGAGAATGGTTAATGATAAAAAAAAAAAAAAAAAAAAAAAAAAAATTTGCAAAAAAAATTCATGTGGTGGGTGCTAAATTTTTTTCCCCCAGAGTTCAAATTTTTTTCAAAAGATATCGCTGCACATAATAGGCCTGTAAGTCAAAGAAGAAAAATTGACATTCGACGATTTTTTTCCGTTTGCGACATGTGATTACAGTCAACGATTGTTTGAAAATATTGTTTAGCTCTTTTGTTCATTATTTTTGAAAAATTATGATATAATTTTCTATCTTTTTTTTTTATATTTACGGCCTTACTATTTGCAGTGCCATCTATTGGAAAAAATTTCAACTAAATTTAGAACTCGGGGGGGGGGGGGGGGGATTTTCGGTCCACCACATGAATTTTCTGAAAGAATTTTTTTTTTTTTAATCATTTACCGTTTTCCTGTTATAAATTTTTGAAAACAGCCAGTCTTTTTCAGGACACCCTGTAGTCTCTCTACCAGTTTTTACCTAGTTCCCATAAATTTTCATCCAGTGTCAATGAGTAATGAAAAATATATTGTGCATCATATTACTTGAAGATTATCTTTTCAATTTTTACCACCGAAATATCAGTTGGAGATTATAGCCCTATTCTGATGAGGGAAGGTAAAGGACGGTATCTGCACATTTATTTCGTGTATCTTTTATTCCTTTCCTTCTATCTTCATTTTTTTTTTACATTTTTGTCATTTAAAGTACTTTAGCTTCATTGCATAATGTACAAAGCGTGCGTATTTGGTTTCCGTTGCAGATAAAACACAAAAAAAGTAGTTAAATTCCAACATTTCTCTTTTCTAAAACGAGTTTTTTCAAACATCTCAAAAGCTCATTTCTGCAGATACTGCCATTTACCTCTCCAAAGCAGTATTTTTTAAATGTAAACTTAGTTCGTTTTAATGTTTGAACTATATTACTTTAATGCGTCCATGATTTATAAAAGAATTCGCTGAATACTTCGGTGAATACTTTACAGGAAGTGATACTAACGGAGAAATTGCTTTTGACTTTAAAACCGTTTAGTAAGAAAAGTTTTTTTTTTAATTTTTTTTGTTTGCTTGATATTACTTTTTCCTCTGTTATATTCAAAATAAATTATGAATGTGCATGTATTCCCTAAATGCGATGCTGTTGTTATGCCGTATCCTGAATCTGTGACGAAAATACGTGCAAACAATGCTTTAAACTGAAAAAAAAATGCTGCAGAATGAGCCACTATCTCACTCTCGATCTAAAGACAATGAATGCTCTTCGATCTTAGGAAACCAAATACAACATAATAATCGGAAATAATATTAATATTCCAGAGTAACCTATCAACTTTGATATCCATAATAAGTACATGCCACAGATACCCTTTGTTAGGAAAACTACATCGTGCTCATTATCAGAAAAAATAACAACAACAAAAAAAATTGTTCGCACAATCTTAAATTCATGGTTGCCTGACAAATAATCGCATGTTTTGCTTTGATTTGGCTTGATGCAAAAAACATTTTTTCCCCGTAATGCATATTTTTATGTCAGCAAAATTTGGGGCAAACGTGATTTCATGGCACGATTTTGCCAATATGTGCACCTTCGCTAAATAAGCGTTCTCAACTTGGAAATTAAAGACGATGCCAAAAAGGCAAATATTTTATCCAAATTATATTTAAATGGCCAATCAATGAAAACGTTGTTTTGATTCTGTTTCATCGTCTTCAGCTCTGCTTTTACATAATGTTTATAAGATTGAAGAAAACATTTTGCTCGTAACCTCGATTAGGAAAATGGATCTTATATTCAAATACGTAGATTATTGTTATTACTGTGAAATTATTGTACATAATAATTTTCAGCCTAATAATCTGTGGAAAAGCAGGGATAAAAAGAGAGTACTTGAAAATTAATGTTGACCATGCAACAATCTATCCGATAAAATGCATTATTAAATGAGATTTTTCCCCTCGAAAAAATTTCCATTATTACGGATGTAAGCTTCTTTTTTTTTTTTTTTTTTTTTTTTTTCCTTCAAGCACACGAACATGAACGATTTTCGTGATTTTCACGAAACTTAACTTAAGAACGAGCACAACAAATAATTCATCCGACTGTTCTTTAGTACAAAGAAAACTACGATAAATCATAACTAAAAACATAATAAAATAAGTATGCTGAAACGAAAAGTATATGTATTGTCAATAACTTTGAGTTATGAAATTTGCTTACAAGAAATAAATTTATTTGTGATGTTAATCATTTTACAGCGAAATAGTGATAAAAAATGATAACTGTAAAATATATATATTTTTTTAATATTGAATACTAAATGGTTCGTAATACAATGATAGAAAAATGCAAGCAAAAGTGGAAATAGGAACAAGATACAAGCAAACAATGTCTGTGGCAGCTAAAAAACTTCTACAAAAACAGTCAAAACTTCCATTGAAATTCACGCTACAAGCATGCTATTTTATAGCAGTTTGTATGGGTTGCAGTTCGTACTGAGGCTCAGGGTCTTGCTTTTAAGTATGTTTCAATTTTTATCAAAGATGATCAAATGTAAATAATTAAATACGATATACATAAATCGATGCAATTAAATGCTAAATAGATAGATAATTAAATGCTAAATAGATACATCGTTAAATATGGAAGTAGTTAAATATTTAATGGATCAGAGATCAAAAACGTAGCACCTTAAGGAAAAAGTATAATTTGAATTCTAAGAGAAGCCTGCACTTCAAAGTTTATATTATAACTATATTGCTCTCTAATTTGTCAAGTGAATGCAATTCTAAAAGAAAAATTTAAAATCGAGATTTTTTTATTTTTAAATAATTATGATGAAAGCATGAACTGAATACGGTTACTAATTTTTCATCTCAGTGCAGATAATAATTTTTCTAGTCAAATGTCTTACATTACCTATTTAAGGGTACTAAATAGGAAATTAGTACCCTTAAATAGGTAATGTAAGATTAGGGAGCAATTAGGGCATTACCTAATTGCTCAGTCGCACTCGCTTTAAGGTTAATGGTGAAATATAAATAAATTTGATATAGATGTGTTAATAAAAGCCGCATTTCAAGTATTGTTTTTTAATGTAAGTAATAGCGCTTCCGTGCATAAAATGAATCGCAAATGAAAATAAAACTTGTGATTCGTAACTGAGAGCTATGTTTCATATTGTGTTATTATTCGCTTCGAGCATATCATGACGGGCCGCTTTTTTATCCAGTTTCATTGTTCAGCAACTACATTTTTTTGTTTTGTTTTGTTTTTATTTTTACACAAGTTTTAATGCAAATTTTTTTTGGCAACTACTTAAAGGAAGATGAAGTTTATTACTAATGTCATAAACAGTTGCAATATCAGAGTTTCCTGCTGTTAGTAATGCGCCTTTGTACAGTATAAAAAATTTAGCATTTCATTCTTTTCTTATTCATTAAGTTCTGAAATGTTATTATTATAAGACTTTTTGCTGACACTCGGTTCGATAAATTGTTATTCATAAAAAAATTCCACTTCAGTTTACGCCAGAATTACGGAACCTTATCTTTTTTTCCCTTTCTAATGGGGTTACGTAAGAGGCTACACCAATTGCAGGCCCCGAAATAGCATCCATTCTGTCTTTTAGAACGGCTATCGGTGGACGCCACTACCACAAGAATTTTGACGACACATTTCCCCTTCATATGAAGGCACCAGGGGAAATTTTCGATACGAAATTACACTAAGAAGTTAACTTGGCGAAGAGTACTCAAAGCCAAACGATCTTTTACATGCCACGCAATAATATGGCATGGACGCTGTCAATTTTCTGCATCTTGAAAGACCACCTCTTTCGAAAAAAAAAAATACAAATGACCAGTTTCAATCTATGTACAGCTGATTTGCAGAAAACTGATTAGCTCACTTCTGCACCAATAACAAAACAATCCTATCATGAAGGATTGAATCTACATTGCGATCAATAATAGGTAGAATAAAAGCAGGATAATCTTAGAATAAAGAACAAAATATTCAACTGCAGTACGAAAATACTTTGAAACTAATGCAATTACACGAAGCATAATTGGGAATGGAACTAAAGCGGATTGAAATCCATAAAAGCGGAGACGTGGAATATGATGAAATGCAATAAATGGAAACCGTGTTATAATAATACGATAATGTCCTCCGTCGAATGCCATAAAAGCACAAGCCGAACTGCAAAACGTTCTTTTTTCTTCCTAGTTTTCTCCTTCACAAAATAACCGGATACACGGTTTGCTGCTTACATCATAACTTAACGGGACTTGTATCAGAGAATGTTCCGGGTAAAAAATTAGACTTCCTGCCCCTGTTGGATAATAAGTATAACCGAAACGAATGCTCGGTTTATTATTTTTGTTTCTGAAGTGAGGGTTTGCTCTGTTTCGACGAGTTAGCGTTCTTACGGTAGCTGATGAAAATAAGAAATCTACATTAGGGTCGTGTAGTTTTGTATTTCCGTTCTCATACGTTTGCTACGTGTTAGGACAATCGAGGGAGGATATTTGGGGGACACGTGCAAGCGATTTTCGCTTCTGCGTGCAGTTGGAAGGAATGAAAATTAATTGTTTCACAATTGTAGATTTCATGATATTTTATTAATCGTTTTTGCTTATTAATAGAAAATCATACTTTGACAAGCATGAAATATTCCATACAATTAATTTTTCTTTAACGTAGGTTTATTAGGTGGACTTAGAATTTTAACTTGCAGAATACAGAGGAGAAACATGTATTCTTTTGATTGCTTTAATATTTTTCAAAACTGTTAGGATTCTTTAAAAAAATAGAAAATTTTTGCGTATCCCTTTAATTATGTATACAACATATATTTATCACCAGTAGTTTCCACGTCAGAATTATGGCTTCTAGTACCTGTATTCTCCCACCAGACGGAAGCACCTGATACAACAAAAGCACCTGGGGCAAAACCCAATGTAAAGCTCTTAAAGTTCCCTAGATCTTGGCGGAAAAAACATGATCGTGCAACAATGAAATCTTAAAATAATGAAGTTCGTGCCTAAAGTAACACATTTATAAATGTTTTGGTATGTAATGAAGCAAGTAAGAAATATTTACACTTATCGAACAGATTTCTTTAAAAAGAAATCCGATCAAATCAAATGTATATATTTCTTTAAGCTTCTATTTGTGTGAACTATTTTGTATGGGTTCCAGAACTATTTTTTTGTATGGAAATATTTATACGTACTACACCATATCCTTATTAAAAGTCTTCAATGTTAGATAGCTTAAACAGTTAAATTCTCAAAAAAAAAAAAAAAAAACAAAACTATTTCCATCACACCGCTGTGTGATTTTTGAAAAAGCGTTTAATCGACAAGAATGATTTTGATAAACAATAAAGCTTAGCATTCAAATTTGGGTCGTTCATTGCAAAAACTGGTGTATCTCTTTGTAGATGGTTTTACCATGCCTCAATTATACAAAACTTTTAGCAAATTTTTCCTTGGGGAGGGACAAGTGCCCAGCTATCATTTGTCATTCTTAGTTATTATTCATCAATATTTCACTTATTTTGGAAAGTTTAGTGGATTCATCTTTATGCTAAAGATATAACTAAATGTGATACTATTCAGCAAACGAATAAGCATTTTAAAATTAGGGAGATACACCACTTTTATATTGAACGACACATTTATTGCTTATTCTTTTTCGTCCTCATTTTCAGTTTAAGTAATAAACATTACTCCTTAAAGTATCCCCCGGGCAGGGGATCTGGATTCCATGCAAGAAAATACAGAATAATTACTAGTGTTGCATTCATAACATGATAAACATAAACTTTTTAACTTAATATTTTAGAAATCTATATTGCAAATTACAAAAACTTTCAGTTTGATAGTAGGATACATTTAAAATGTAATGCTTTCGATCATGAAGATGAAATTTAATCCTTTAACTCGAGGCTGTCGTTTCAGAATGAAAGACCATGAGTTTAAAATCAGTTTGAAATCTTAAATGAAAACAACATCAAATACTACAGAGTAAAAAACAAAATGTTATTTTTTAATGAACCCCATCCATCTTACTATTGTTGTCCTTGAAATATCAAGAAGAATTTTTCCTCTGCCCTTTAGTATTTAAAGAACTGTCAGGCATCAAAGCTACCGCCCAGCTCTCAAAAAAGTTCTTTAATGACACGTTCCACGCTTCACTTGAGCTCCGAAAGGAGAAGAAATGTCCATCCTTCAATGATTATGGACAAGCAAGATATTTAATTAAATGCTCATTTACATTGGGGAAAACACGAACAAACGCGCCAACATAACCACAAATCCCAAAGCACTCTATTTGGCCGTGGCTTTATCCGAGCTTAAGTCTGATTGTATCTCTAATTGAAGCTTTCAAGTGTTATAACTGCTGGTTGAAAATTTGGGCAGCCAATAAAAGAACGGCCACACACGCATTCAGAAGACATAAGAACAACCATTATGGAGCACTGTTATTAGTATTGCATCAATCAAACGTGGGATCTTCAGCTTATCGGACTTATCAGTTCCGTTTATTTATTTTGATTTGCTCCTTGGTGAGTTTTCCTCTTGAGCAATGCTTCCAGCCGTGGTATATACCGTTATCATTAAATTCGCTCTGAGAAAAAAAATGAAAATGATGCTAACAATAGGTACTATTTACTTCGCCCTAGGTGAGGCGATTAGCACTTTTAGATATTCCTCGTTTTCTGTACGTGCAGAGATTTAGCTATGAAGGATATAATATTAAAATAATTTTGATCGATGTGTGTTGCTTGAGGGTTTACGTAAAGTGTGACATTCACTGAAGATGGGGGTAATTTGTTCCACAGGAAAAAAAACTCTGCAAGGTGTTTATCACTTCGGATTCGACCAGTACAATACGTAGCTCTCTATAATCAGGAGCCACTTTACCAACCGCAATTAATGGAATATCGCAAAATTGCTCATTAAAGTACAAGCAGTTGGTTCTTTTTCTTTGTTTCATTAACTTTTTTTTTTGTCAAACCGCACTCAAATGTGTGAAGATAATAACTCGTGAACAAAACAACAAAAAAGAAGAAAAATAAGTAATAATTGATAAATACTATAACGAAAAAAAATCTTTCAATATAAATAATAGGAATAAACAATAAGACTTCAAATAAAAAAGGGAAGCATCAAAAAGAAGTATCTTGGCCAAGATGGTTGTCGAACGAAAAACGTTTTGTTAAAATTTAGACAACACCTGGGCTGCGGAGTCAAAGGGACAATGATCGACTCCAGGAATTTCAGAGTTTCCGACTATGACTCATTTTTCCAAAATCAGTTCGACTCCGACTCGGCAAGCACTGGCATGCGGACTTAGAAGGGAAAGGAGCAACTCCGACATTGACTCTTGGAAATTTACACCTTCAACTATCGACTCCGACTGCGACTCATTTTCCACAAAATCAGTCTAATTCCGACTCCATAAGCACTGGCAGAGCTGCGAACTTAGAAGAGAAAGCTCCGACTCCGACTACGAATCTTGGAATTTTACACCTTCTACTATCGACTCTCACTTCTTTACCTCACAATCAGTCCGATTCCGACTCCGCAGTCAAACTTCCCTCAAAAACTATTAGGAGAGAAGACAGACACTAATCGAATGATGCATTGAGATTGAAAATGCAAAATTGCTTTTAAAAGTTTCTTAATTATAGCAAAATCAAGTTGATTTGCTAAAAAAAATAGCCTTGGTTTATGTATGCAAACGTGGAAACTCAAGTTTATGCTCAGTAACCTTGTCCGATATTTGTATTTTCCGTCTTTTTCTAAAAAGAATGAACATTGAAGTACAAGCAGTTGGTTCTTTTTCTTTGTTTCATTAACTTTTTTTTTTTTTTTGTCAAACCGCACTCAAATGTGTGAAGATAATAACTCGTGAACAAAACAACAAAAAAGAAGAAAAATAAGTAATAATTGATAAATACTATAATGAAAAAAAATCTTTCAATATAAATAATAGGAATAAACAATAAGACTTCAAATAAAAAAGGGAAGCATCAAAAAGAAGTATCTTGGCCAAGATGGTTGTCGAGAGAAAAACGTTTTGTTAAAATTTAGACAACACCTGGGCTGCGGAGTCAAAGGGACAATGATCGACTCCAGGAATTTCAGAGTTTCCGACTATGACTCATTTTTCCAAAATCAGTTCGACTCCGACTCGGCAAGCACTGGCATGCGGACTTAGAAGGGTACATTGAGAATGGGTTAAAAAAAAGCTTGTTTGCATATGTATCAAAGTTAATCACTCAAAACTCAATCAATAGGCTGCAGCTTTATATTATTTCTAGATCGTCCTCATTTGAAGTTTCGCTTGATTTTTGTGTTAGTTTCTACGGAAATTTGATCGAATTTATTCGGTATTCCAGAATAACAATTTCAAAACGTTAAATTTAATATTAAACATTTTTTACCTTGGTATCGAAATAACTGCTCAAATTTGAATAAAAAAAATGTTCAAATAACGAATGAAGCAGGAGAATGAAGTGTCCTATGAAAATATCTTTTGAACGAAAAAAAAAGGTTTTGCTCAAATCGGGAATTTTCATTCAATTCTTACTAGGAGGGAGGTAAACAGATCGATCGATATACATTTCCTTCGCTTAATATGCATACTTATAGAGTTTATGTTGCTGCATTTTTATTGAGTTATTTATATCACTAATTATTAATAACGTATTTTATTTTAATTTTGATTATTTACTTTGATTAATTTTTGTTTTAGCGATACGTTCATAGAATAACAAACCCTCTTCAACGGTTTCATTCCTTTCGATCATTTTTTCAACCTTTTACAGGAAAGATTAAAAACGAAACACAAGCATGTATTTCCGCTGTACAATTTCAGTCATGGGTGTTTTGGCACACTGTACAACATACAGTGGCTCCCAAAAGTGTTCGTACATTTTGAAATTTTTTAGTAAAACCAAAATAACGCGAAACTGAATTCGAATATGAAGTCCAATTTTTTTTTAACATCATCGCTATGTGATTCTAAATAAAACCCTGTATTCTTTTTAAAATATTGACGGATCTTCTTTTTGAAATGGGTGAAAAAAACGAAGAGACAGAGAAATCATATGCCACAACAGTCATCGTACACTCAAATATTTTCAAATGAATTCATGGATAAAATTATCACATGTCGTTTTCTTATTATTTTTGCATTGTGTTGACCCTTAAAAGTCATTTGGCTTTAATGTTTTTGTTTATTTATTCCTTAATACTGTGCTTATTACTTTAAAATGGCTGGTATTCGTAAAAAACCACAAACATCATTCGAAATTTGAATTTTTTCCTCACAGTAGCGGTAAATTAGTTTGAAATGTCTCTAAATTAGTTAATTTATTCCATTCTATATTAAAGTGCTTGATAAAATGCTTTAAAGAAAATAATCGGACCGAAAACTAGGTAAGAAAATGTCAACCGGCAAAATTGACAAAGCGTGATCGGAGAGTTACAGTTCAAAAAATTATGAAAAAGACACATTTGAGAGCTGTAAAAGTTTCTGCAGAGTTAAATGAAAATTTTTACATTTAATGTTCACCTAAAATTGTTCGCCAAATTCCTTGATTAGCTGGATTAAATGGGACCTCTTTCCGCAGAAATTTTCTTGGTCGTGCGAAAAACAGAAAACTTACGCTTTTCGTCGCAAAATCAATGATAAATAAGCTCAAAATGTTTTGAAATTACGTCTTACTTACAGATAAAAATGAATTCAACATTTTTGGTTAAATTTTTGTGTAATTTTAAATAGAAGAAAAAATTAAGAACTTTTTCTAAGAACTTAGTTGAACTAGTTAATCTGGACAATGAAGGCGTTCTTGTGTGAGGATGCATATCAGCACCAGGACTTAGTAGTTTGGAATTTTTTGCTGAAATAATGAATCATGCTGTTCATTTAAATATTTCAAAAACCAATTTTAAACTATTAGCCAAAAATTTGGTTATCGGAAACAACTTTGTTTTTTATCAAGACAACGATAAGAAGCACACGGTTTTCAACGTTTGCGTCTAGTGCCTCAAAAATGGTCCTAAAGTTTAGAAAATACCCCTTTAATCTCCAGATTTGAACTTAATGTAACATATTTAGAAATATCTGGAGGCTAGATTACGAAAATACGACTTTGAAATGAAAATAGAGCTAGTAACAATAAGACTCGAAGAGGGTTGAACATTTACTTAGAAATTACGCAAAAAAAGAAAGAAAAAAGAATGAAATCTATTCCCAGACGTTTAAAAAGTGTTATTGATACTGCATAACATTCTACTAAATAATAACTTAATAAAAAGTTAGATTGTTCAATAATATATAGAAATTTTTAAAAGTGTATGAAGACTTTTGTAAGATAAAATTTCCGGCACTTTTTGGTTTTTGATTTTTAAAAAAATAAGTTTTAATATTTTTTTAAAAAAATATTACGTCATTTTGTTGAAAATTTATCATAGATCTTACAATTAAATACTTATTCCGAAATATTAATTCTAACCAATGGATAGGGACCTATTTCATTGAAAGTCGTAGGTGTACGAACACTTTTGTGAGCCACTGTACTTCACTAGATCAGAATGTGACTTCATTTTCAAGCATGACTAAATGAAAGATAATGCATGATGTTAAACAAAGCTGAAGTACTGTAACTTATCAGCTAAATATGAGATACAAAAGAAACTGTTTGCTTTCATTAAATGATTTTACTGATGAGATTGAATAAATATTAAATGTAACTTAATATAAATATATATTAGTATAAATTAATCAGTAATGCATATCTATGAAGATTATATTTCTAAATTGAAAATTTAAATGAGATAATAATTGGAGATTTAGTATACTTAACGCGCTACTTAAGTATGAAATGAATGAAGTAGTCCAGGAATCTGAAAAATTTGTTTTGCTAACAAAAGTGTTTAAATGAAATGAAATGAATAAATATCGTTGTGCAACCAAGTAACAATAGTAAACAACGTAATTAAGCATAACTTAGCAAACTGATTTTTTTTTTCAGGGTAACAAGGAATCTCATTTTCAGTGCAACAAAGGGTGAGTTTTAGAATAAAAAGTCAAGGAGTTCCTTGAAACCCTGAAATACGTGTCTACAATCAGTGCTTAATTACTTTGTTTACTATTCTTATTGAAAATGAGTGTGCCTACCTCAGATTTTTTTTCTCAAGTGGACGTGATAAACAAGAAACTTTATGAGGTCTACAATTGGAGCTTCTAACTTGCGTTTAAAAAATGATAGCTGGGATTTTCTCTAGTATACGTACTTCTGTCAAATTCAAAGCATCTGTTCCTGTAAGTGACACATTGCCTTTTCGTCCCAGGAAATATAGTTTGAAGAACAAATTATGATAACTCTAAAAGAAATGAAAAATTAGCTCTATTAAAAAACTGAGAAAAAATTAATAAGTTAACGAGAATTTCTTTATAAAGAATGAATCACTTTATGATAAAAATATTTGTTCAAGCTCAGAAATAAATGAAGAAATAATACTAATGAACAAAATAGGAAATAAATTTCAAAAAGAAAACATATACAAAATTTTGAAAGTTCGCGATTAAAATGTATGAAAAATTCTAAACAAATGAATAAATAGTTGAGAAAATCCACGTAAAAACAAACGTTTAAAGATTCAATATCATTTTTAAAATTATAAAATAAATTATATAATGTGAATAAATATGTGAAAACCTAAGTGAAAAAGAAATGCTGGTTGTTGAAATGAACTAACCGTTTAATATTTAATAAGAAAAAAATTTTTGAAAGCTCATCCAATGAAGTGCTCTTAGGAAGATGAAGCAAAATAAAATTCCAGTTAGAGCTCTATTAAGAAAAATGATGAGCAAAATATGCAACAGACGACTAAGAAGCATCAATAGTAATGAACCATAAAAACTGTTTACGACGCCATTTCTCTTCGTATTATTTTTATTTACTTCTTTTCACATATAGCAGCATTATCATCCCACTGTTACACGTCAAGAAGACTTTATTTTATGACGGAAAAATATTTATCCTCATTAACATTCCATTGTTCCAACGTCCAGGAATAACCAACTACAAGCATCCATCTTCTTCCCCCCGAATCAATTGATAATACACAAAAAGATCAATTCAAAAGTCAAGAAAACTTCCTCACCAGTAATGATGACTTTGTCTTGACAGATTACTATGGTTTTGATGCTGAAAGACCTTTTAATGGCACCTCACATGGTGTTTTATGACCCATAGAGTTTCAACCCTGTCCTCACGAGTAACCCGATAGAGTCGTGAAAAAACAGTGGAAAGAAAGGGTTAATCACGGAGGAAGATGGAAGCTACCGGAATTACCTCATACCCATCCACAAGATGACGGCTTTTGGGTGGTATGTCGTGACGTGCGGTAAGCATAGTTTGATAGATACTTTAATACTGGTTTGTCTTCACTTTTAATGGCATCTTCGGAAGCTTGCCCTTGCTCCCGGAGAACACGTGATGTATCGGGATCTGCATTTTATCGGATTGGTCACGATTTATGAAGATCTTATGACCCGTTTTTGAAGGAGCCGATATGGTTGAATAATTTCGCTTTCTTTGCACTTTAGGCTATCACGAGTGGATGCGGTAGCTGCTTTTATAGATGGGGTTATATTTTATCGCAGGTATTTCCAATCAAGTTTTGCAAAAATAAGAAAATCGCGCACCAAGTTATCGTTTTTATGTGGAACCTTTATCATCCACTTTCAAAAAATACCCACCTCAATCTGAACTTGAGGGAACTCGCTTATAGGTATAAGTTTTCTTTTAGCTAAATAGCTTGGTAATTACTTGCAAATTGGCATTTTTCATACTATATAGATAAATAAACCTTAATTACTCGTAAAGGATCATTGGAAATATTGCTATTCATAAAGGTTCACTGTTGTGTTTATTTTATATATATAAACACAACATTGACGGATCCAGCAGGCGGCGGGGCTCCCCCTTCCTTTCGAGTCAATTTTTTGCTTAGTAATATTACTTTTTATTCTATGGGTTTTTTTTTTTTTTTTTTTTTTGAAGACAGAATCTTTTGTTTTTAGAAATAGAATACAAAAATGCAGTAAATTTTTATTTATGCCCAATGCTATAGTTGTGTCAAGTTTGAGGAAAAGCAGGGAAACGCCGTTCTCCAAAATATGTGGTATATTATTGTCAAAAAATGAAGTTTCAATGTGTGCGGCTTTAAATCGCCTATTTTTTAAAAACTATTATCGTTTTAAATCACCTATTTTATAAAAAAATAAATGTCTGCCTTTTCTATTAAAGCTGGCGTAGCTAATCTAAACTGACTTGTTTGGCCTGTAATAAGTCCGTCAGCCACGATATCTACCCTATAAAAAGGTGCGTTACCCAAAAAAACAGAATTAGCATTCATATAAAAGTGAAGCAATTAGACGAAAATGGCAAGTGACAGAAAAAAAAATTAAGTATAAACAAATAGTATAAATCGTTGGAGAAAGTCTCGTCTTCTTACGCGCAAGAGATGATAATAGTACGTTTGGCAGGTGCTGCTATGTAGTATGGTTAGAAAAGCTTTTCAATGAAATTTTGCTTATAGTTTGAACTTAGCAAGCGTTTTATTCAAAACTAAACGAATCCATTTACATCCTTTTGCTCCTCACCGCGTGAAATTATCTAACATGTTCAATATTGAGCTCAAAAGTTCCTTTTTTTTTTTTTTTTTTTTGACGATCTATCTAATTACTCAAATTTGTTTTCTAATTCGTAAATATCTGAATCAAAAAATTATTACTGTTTCACTTTCAAAACAAAAAATAAGCAAAATAACTTATTGTTATTCAACACAACAAACATATAAATCTACGGGCACGTTTTGTTCTCGCTAAACTATTGAACTCGGTAATTATGGGTATTTACCGAAAAAACACAAAGATATCTTAATCGCCCTTGTAAACGGACTCAGTATTTTGTTTTGGACTGATAAACAAAATCAACCAAATAAAACATCATTTCAAACTTTCTTCTTCTTCTCATCCATACTACGCATTTCAGTATCTTGAACAAGCAGACCTACATCACGGAACGGCAACGCAACATCACGGTAGCACGTCTTACTTGAATTTCCCTCACGATTTCCATTGCAGCCTTGTAGGAGCCATTTTTCATTCTGTCTGTTTATACCTGATTTTCTATCGTTAGACTCATACTGCGCTTTCTGTAAAGATCCGAAAAAAATCTCAGCTAGCTGATTGTATCTAAATTTCGTAAATGATGTGTGTATGGTGGTGGTCTATTTTATAAGGCTTATCTCAGATTTGGATTCAAATGAATACTTTGAGCTTGGTTCATCCTTCATTTTATTTAGGTAATCGAATGAGAAAAAGGATGTATCCTTATGAGCTTACTTTCTTGTAAAGTATTTCAAAAAAAGGAAAGTAGGAAAGAAAAGATGAAAGCGTGAAAGAAGGCTTAGCATCCAAAAAATATCGCTAAAAGCAAAAATTCAACAAACAAAAATAAATTGATGAACTAAATACTGATAAAGGAGAAAAGATAAGTTTTTGAGATTGGAGAAAGTGTTTATAGGTTTGTTGATCGGAATGTCTATGATTTCGTTTAAGACGATAAGTCAATTTGAATAAATTGCATTCGTTCGAATGATGTCGGCCAAGCCACCTTATTCACAGAGTTCATTTTTTGACTTGAACAATCTTCAGTTCAACTTTGACCAGTTCAAAAAAACTAAACAATAGCTCGTACCAGAGAATTAAGAAAGTATAAATCTCGATCGGACATGCGAATTTGCTTTTAACAAACTTTGTTGAAAAAATATCTTGATTAAAAACATTCACCAAAAAGATGGTTTTGATTCAGCTTTTTTTTTACGTATTCTTTTAAACATTTTTCAAAACGTTTAACCCAAACAAATACGTAAGAAATGTTAGTTTGTTTATGTAAAAAACAAGCAACTTTAAAAGATAATTTTTAGAATGGTAAAGGGGAGAAAATTGTGCAGATTCTACAGATGTTAATAATTTTTTCTATCTATCTACTATATATTAAAATCTGTTCGCGTCCGTCTGTCTGTCTGTCTGTCTGTCTGTCTGCCTGTCTGAAGATCGATCTTCTCGAGAACCGCTGCGAATCGAGAGTAAAACGAGATACCGATCAATTCGAAATTTTCCAAAGAAAACAATAGGACCAATCTCGTAATTTTGCGACTTTAATTAGCGGAGATATTAATTAAAACGTTAATTAACATAACGTTATTCAGGAATTTTTATTTCTTTCCTGTTGCCATTTTGCATATGCGTGAGCAAGTAAAATTCTAATAATTGTTTTGAAAGAGATTTTTTTTGGCTGCTGTCTAAATCTTAAAACAACGTTTCCATCTAGAATTTCATTTTAAATTAGTTTAAAATTGGTTGGTCTATTCGGACGTAGTCTTTATTTTATCGTCTGTCCTTTTTTTATTTTTTTCATTCAACGTTCTTAACTCTTTTCAGCATATGAAAGTTGTTTCTTTAGCTATGTTTATCGATATGTTTATCGAGTGTAGTGTAAGTTTATCATTCACCGGTCTCATATTTTGGTACACTTAGGATGTGCGACTAATTATGTTTATTTTGTTGGACTTTTTCCCGTCACATGGATGAGTTTTCGAATTGTAACAAGTCTCTTTTTCTTTCCTGTTTCTATTTTTAAAATACAGTTTATATCGGTAAAGGAACATGTTAAATTAAGATTGTTTGGATTTCTATGTGAAACAGAGTTGAACAAAAAAGATTGTTTTTAAGGATTTTAACTAAAGCTAAATTGGAATCTGATGACTTGGTATTAAATTAATGCTATCTTAGTAGTTATTTAGTCTTGGTGCTTTAGTTTCACGTAATCAACCAAAAAGTATGTGTCATTCTATGTAAAAAGCTGATTGTAATTGTACATAAATAATTCAGACATAGTCTATCAGATGTAATTCATTTTAACATGAGCACAGATTATAGTTGATAATGCATATATTTTCATCTTTTGTGCTAATTGAAAATACTCATAACTTGTATCATTGATAACTATGATTAACGTTAAGGAGATTTTTGCCAAAAATATGCTCTACTGGTATTTTCAAAACCTTGCATTACGCGTATTTATTTACTCCTTAGCGCTTTAGAAACTGATGTCAGAGTAATACACAAAACTTCAATTGGACATCTCTTTCATTTTTTAAGTAGCCCGTGCAACGCCGGACACGCTGCTAGTTAGTAAATAATAGCCGCAATGAAATTTCTAGAAGCCCTTGACATTGTCGAGAGTTATAGATTGATCAACTGAACCAAAGTGAAATTAATTCAATCAGCGAGAAAACTGTTCCTTTTTTCATTATAAATGATTAGCGATCATTTTTGTTTTTGGCAAGGATTAAAAGTTAAAATAAAATGTATTTGAAATATATTTTCTTTTTTAGTGGCCTATTTTAGCGATGGTAAAAAATAAAATAAATAATTATTTTGGAAAAAAAAAAAAGTTGATCTCATTAAAATTGTACATTATTGTTAAGCAATTTTTGTATTGCAATTGCTCTTATTTTATTTTATTTTTAAAAAGGAAATGGAAAATCAAATTATGTTCAACAAAATTGTTGTAAATCATTAGTAGGATTTGTATCTTATATTTCTACTCACTTACACATTGCACTAGAAAAACAGTTCTTGATATCAAACAATTGGAATTCGCTGAAACTTTAAGGCAGCTGGAGAAAATTATTTTGATGTTGGTTTTGTTCCAACGTAATTGTTGTTATTTACAATTAAGTCATAAATATATTTGGTTAATGTTTTATATCGTTGCCTCAGAGCAACACTAAGACATCTAATCCCAGAAATTACACGATGATATCCTACTGTTGCTCTGATATCTACATACTACTACTGATTCTGATACATATCGTGGCAATATGTTGACTGATGCAGTTTGATTAACTTAAAACCAAACCAAATAATAGCGAGAGAGAAGAGACAGAGAAGTAAGATAGATATAAAGAAAGAGAGAGAGAAGTGTGTGTGAGAGAGATAGAGAGAGAGAGACGGTAGAGAGAGAGAAACAGAGAGACTAGAGAGGAGAGAGAGAAGAGAGAAAGGGAGAAGAGAGAGATAGAGTGGGAGAGAGAAGACAGAGAGAAAGAGTGAGGCGGCAGCTGTTAAAAAAATGATGTTTGCAAGAAGAACGTAGTCTCGTTTAGTTGTGGATGGACTTCTTGTAGTTTAGTGGAACAAGTACATAAAATAGGAATACTGTATCATTTTATAAAATTCAACCCATTCAAGTGTCAGGTTTCAGTTTTTCTCTTGTAAGATTTTTTTTTACTCTGTTCAACTTAATGTTTAACTTAAACTTCACTCATAAAACTATGTTTTGGAATTTTTCAGAAAATTCAGGGCCATTAAATAGTGTTTTTAACCTATTTTCCAGTAAAATGCTTTTGAAAGAAGGAAGTATAAAAAAATTCTTTTAGTGAGGTAAAAATCTCGCTTAAAACAGGAAAAGTGTCAAAAATAATTTAAATAAGTAAAAAAATATTGAAAAATAAAAAATTAAAAGTTGGGTATTGAGGTGGGAAAAAGTGTTCATTTGGTCGATCTGTCTGTAACACCCCACTCCGACTAAATTAACTTCAGTGGAAAAAATTTGAGTCAAAAAATAAAACATGCTATTGTTGAAAAGAGTACGGCCAGTACACCTCTTATCACATTTAATTTTTAACTTAGAACTTTTTTTTTTGTTCAGATTAAACAACTCAAAAGAAAAAAAAACTTCTCATTGTTGCCACAATGAACCTAAATTAAGTAGAACTAAATGGTGAACTTGCTTCGAATAAACTGTGTGAGGTATTTATTGAACGATATAGAACCAGAAACGAGCTTTTCAGGGAAAAAAACCCTTAGCATTAGCTCCCATGGGTAGTTTTTGTCTGTGTACTGGACTAAAAACAAATTTAACGGCTGCTATGATGTCATAGATGCTTCGAACAAATTTATATACGCAGAAAGTTCCTTGCTTTGAACTGGTGCAAAAACTTTAAAACATACGAGACGGTCTTTCTTCTTTGTTATTGGTAAAGATTCTTATTCTTTTCCTTTTAAAAATTATTTTCCTGAATAGTAAATTTAGTTACATAAGCGATTCTAAAAGCAAAGCTATAAATTCGAAAAAAAAATTTAAATTAATTTAAACTACGATTATTTTCTACCAACAACAAATCGAAACGCATAAAAAACTCCTAGAGTATAATTTATCGTTTGAAACTGCATAATATAGTTCTAGCATTCATTTCTTTTCTGCACGACGTAACAAATCAATTCCTGGTCAATTCCATTTGCGAAATTTTGTTCTGCGTCTAAATAATAAATGATATAAATCCATTATCACGTAAAGTAGCTCTGTAAGCATTCTTATATGGATATTGCTGCTCTAATGATGAAATACTTTCGTTGCTCTGAGGATTGGATAGCTTATTTGGTATAATAAACAATGCGATACGAACGGTAGTGCGGGGCTGAAGTAGGTCAGAAAAGATGGAGATAACTCGAAAAGAAAGATTCTAAATTAAATTTTTGAAGATTTCGTGCAGTTTTCTAGACAAAGTTATTTGAAACTGAATTACTATATATTATTTCTACATTTTGTAAAGGAAATAGAACAATAAATATTTTCCTGTTGCTCGATTTTTTACATAAAAAATAGTTAAGAATCGTTATGTATGCAACTGAATTTACGGGTGTAATTCGGGAAAATTGAAATGTGTGCAAAAATTGTAATTTTACTGTGCATTTCAGTAAGTAAGTCGTTCGTAATTGCAGTTAAAATGAGTTTTTATCAATTATTCTTCCTATTATTCTAACATTATGGTAGAATAAATAGAATTAAAAAATGAAAATCGCAGTTGCAATAGAGCAATAGCTTTTAGAAGACAACTACTTTCTCATTATAATATTAAAATACTAAGCAGAATTTATATTATCTGTCCTAGCTAATGGCGAATAGTAAGACTTTCAAACATAATATTGATATTTTGATAAGAAGAATTGCTTAACTCGAGTCGATAGTTGGGGGGGGGGACTATTAACTGTAGTCAAGAATAATACTGTACGTATGTCGCTCATTTGGAAAAAGAGTGCCACAATAAGAAAATTTTCATTTTCTTTTTCTTTTTTACTTCCTTTTACAAAAAAGGAAATATTGTATTCGCAAAAAAAATTTCACTCAAAAATCGGCCTTAATTTCCATTTTTCTCAACCCCGAATGAATGTTGAGGTTTTTTTTTTCAACCCGACCACACGTGGATACATGCCTAGGAACCTACAGACACCCGAAATATCCATTTTGACGACCCCCCAGTTGATTACAACGAAGTTTCTCGTGTGCGTATGTGCGTATGTATCTCGCATAACTCAAAAATGGTACGTCCCTAGAAAGTGGAAATTTGCTAAGTAGACTCCTAGTGGGGGCCTAGTTGTGCACCTTCCCTTTTGGTTGCATTCGGATGTTCCAAAGGGGATCTTTTGCCCCTTTTTGGGGGGAAATCATTGTTAATTTCGATTTAAGCTAAAGTGGTGTTGTAATTAGTCGGACACTTGGCGCCAAGTTTTGTCGCCTGCTTGGCTACAAATTTGGCGGATTTTTTTTTTTTTTTAATTTTAAATTTGGCTTCAATATGGCCACTGTTGGTGATACTTAGAGAGTAAACAATTGAATCCCATTAAAATTGCCAATAATAGGGAAATGACATTAAATTGGAGTAAGAGGAAGTCATGTGATGCACACATCAGCTCGTTTTTTTTATCTTCTTTGGAAAATAATAACCGATATTTGTTTGAATATTAACCACTGGAGAGCACAGCAAACTTGCTTTTCTTAATGAAAATTTCCTGAAGAGTTCAACTTCAAACGCTTCTCCTGTAAAATTTCATTTCTTCGTATTGTGGTACTCTCCTTCCAAATGAGTGATGTATTGTTGAACTATTACTCTAGTGAAGATAACAAAAAACAAATAAAATAAAAAACTATATAGGGAAAAAACTTAATATTTTTACTATAACTTTTTTTTTAATTTTATGTATCAAGAACTAAACTAACAAATGTGTAAAGATAAATTTTTGTTACTTTTTGAGTAAAACAATAATCCATTGTTGCGCAGTTTATTTCAATATATTCGCTTTTGGACATAAGGTAAGTTACAAGATAATAAAAACTAAGATTTCAATAGAAGAAATAATTCTTTAAACAAATACTATGATTAGTTAAATGTCACACAATGGAATTTTTTTGGGTTAGAACATGATGATTCTTTCATATTGTGTTATTTGTGTACAACTTTTGTTTTTACATATACTTAGCCTCTAAAACAAAGCAGGGAATTCCTAATATACTTCAAAAGTTGTTGTTGTTTTTTCATTTTGCAAAAAAAACTTAAAACTTAAAATATTTGTAACATGTGTTTGATTATATTTTTATCGATTCAGCATAAGGTAGGAACATTAAACAATACGCAACTTGCCTATATATTTCAGTTGAAACTCACACCCTCCCCCCTTCTCATTCAAAAAAAAAAAAAAAAAAGGGAAGCGTGCAAAAAAAAAAAAAATGGAGGGATTTTAAAGCTATCATTAAAAAAACAACAAAGCTGTTTGTGCAGGAAAAAAAACAGGATAATGTTATTATTTTTAATGCTAAAATTACAATAGAAAAAAAAAACGGTTCCTAATCTATTTTGAAAATTTGACCTCGCATTATGCAAAACTCTCTTAAAAGTCTTAAAATATTTGTAATATTCATTTGACTATGGCGATTGAGTGTTAAAAAAATGCATATAATTAATATACCTAACTTATCTAGATATAGTTAGTTGCCAAAGGTTGAAATTTCCTTTCTCCGTGGAAATTGTACTGCAAAAAGTCAGTCTTCGGATATCAATTAGGGAGACATAACAAAGATCTTCGTGAAGAAAAATCGTGGGTTCTATTTTTTCCAAGGAAAGTGCTAATTTTACTGAGTTATTGTGCATTTCACAAATATACTATTCTCGAGGTTGGGGAAAAAAGTCATCCATATATTTCGAACAGTTTTCACACCACGATGTTTTTACAGGTCTGTGCTTTATTCAGTGAATTATAGCAAAGTAATTTATTTGACGTGCTGCATTAGAGCGCTCTACTCTAGCAGTAAGTCGCTGAGAAGTCAATTACAAATGGCTAAAACTAGGTTCATAAAAATCATCATCTACATTCAATTAGCTATGCTAAAATTTGCATTTTACACAATGCCCATGTTTTTTATATCATACATTTGCTATCATACCAAATAGTTATGACTAGTATAATAGTAGTGAATAGTCTAATAGTAATGTTTTGTGAACTATGTGCAGTCATCGCTACATAATATATTTGAATCACTGCAATAGAGCATCTGTTCTAGCAATGCCAAACACTGATATGTTGTGGTTATCACGAAACTTTCTTTTATATCCATCGCTTGAATTCTTGGATCTAACGCATAATTGCTCATGAAATCGCTACTACAAATTTCTAATCTTTGCAAAATGAAAGCCAAAAATGATTTTAAAAGCCTATTAATTACAAATATTTATTTCTTAACAAATAGAAGATGGTAACATATTAGTTTTAAACCATTGAGAGTTCTCTGGTCTACCAATTTTTGTCCAAATCCGCTAGTTGCTTCTTGCGATACAGCAGTCATGCAATTGAGAAGAGATAAAATGAAGGGAGTGAAGATTTTAATTCATGAAACCAAGACCCCAAATCAGGTGAAAGATTTTAAGACAAAGCATTGGAAGAAGTTTCTTTCGCTTCTTTTTACGCAAAACGTGCCAACCATTCATCGTTGTTGAGTCACGTGACTTGGGGTCTTTGGGTCAGCTTTTGATAAGCCAATGATTGGACTTGCTCCCTCCATTTTAATTCCTGCTCTAAGAGTCACGCATTACGGAGAAAACGTTCGGTTTGCTCCACCTCGTTGGAGAAATTGGCGCCAAAAGCTATTAGAAACCCATTCAGTTGGAGTATTCACATTTGGTCAGAAGGACTGATCTCGCACATACAGACACTTTCCAGAAACGGTTAAAATGGATTCGGCACACATCAAAACGTGCAAATCGGCCGAAATCCGAAACTGTTCACGAATCCAATATTTTATTCTATGTATTAACTATAGAAGAAAGTAATAAAAAATATCCTGAAGCTATTAAAAGAAATATCGGATCCAGCAATGAATACTTTCTTCAACAACTAATAAAAATGCTATTTACTCAATTACATTTTAAATCAAAAATACCAAGAAAATGATCACATTGACGTCTAAGCTACTCATTTGATGCAAGCTTTTTTTTTTTAATTAGATTTAGAAAACTTCTCACAAAATTAGATTTAAAAATAACAGCTCTCTTCGACCTTTTTTTTATTTTACTTATTTATCTTTCAAAAAAGAGGCATTTATATGCACCATTATGTAAAGCACTCCTTCTGAGTTGAATACAATTTATCCAACTGAAACAGCGTATCCAAGTTTTTATGGTATAACAGATGGGACACATACATCATCAATTAAAAATATTTCTTATGTTGTAGCTCAGACGGATGAAAAATGTATCAAGTCATTCACTTTTCACCTGTCGACAGGATTCCATTAACTTTAGATCGAATTTTTAGCATGGAGCTCATTAGTAAGCATTAGTGATAATTCGGAAAAATAATAAGTTGATGTCACAATTTGTACTGATGGAATTGAAGGTTATCCTGAAGGATATCTTTTGAAATTTCATTGTAATGATGTATTTTAGTTAATGATATCAAACTGCCATCAGAGCTCTGAGAAGGATTGAAAGACTAATTTAAAAGATTAAGATCGCTTAGTCAGTTGTGCTCAACACCTTCCATTATACAAGCTATGTAATTATATCTTCCAGTTCAGCAAGGGCTCTGGTAGTGATGGGTTCGTCGGAAGCTTTATGCCTATTGATATTTCACTTAATCCATATGAGAGTAATTTTAATAAAATTCTCATCTATTCATATATCTGTCGAAACAACTAATGCTGACTGTTATCAGAAACCAAACAGTCGCTCCCGACGTAATAAGCATATGCTAATGTAATTAAAAATCTACCATCTAAAGATAATGTATTATCAGCCAGAAGATTTTATGTGATAGCTTTGTTATCTTTTTAAAATTAAAAAAATTCAGAGAAACACAACACAAGAACAGATAAGCTTTTTTTTTAATCTTGCATAAAGTTTTGGAAAAAAAAATTCTCTAAAATAAAATTTTCACAACACTTACGAAAAATAACCCTCCAACTGAAATAAATATTTTAGTTGACGGTTGTTCAATATAGGTGTATAATTAGGGGAACGAAACTGTGACTATATTGTTAATTCCAGCAGAAGTTCTAACAGGTTTGCCATTGATTCACATTTTAACCGCAGTTTTTTTTTTTTTCAAATCTTGTTTCCTCTTGATTTGGCTTTCTTATAACCAACTGTTACTTCCGGGCCTTATTAAATTATTGCTAACAACTTTTCTTTCTCTCTTTGAGTGAAATATAATATGTGACCATAACTCCTAAATATTTCTTCCGGTTTCGATTCTCGGCTAAATGAAGAGTCCAGTTCCATTAAATTAGGTTGAAAACTAAGGACTCCAAGTCTTAATCTTCAAACGGACGAAAATGTGATCATTGCTTTCCTCCGAACAGATTTGCCACCCTCGCCTCATCCACATTTGTAAACAATAGAAGCCACGAGCCACCCCAATCTCAGCAAGTTTCTTCTTTTTTCCTCCTCATTTAGCGCGAGTTGTATAGTGAAGAAGCTTGGCCAACTTAGATAATTCGATGTTCGCCATGCAATGCGTGGGTGATTCGCAATGTACAGCACGATTTGAAGCGTGACTAAACGTGAGTGCTACCGTGCGTGAGGTTCTTGAATCTTTTTTTATCTTTATTTATCGCGTAACAGACTTTCTTGGTCTGAAAAGTGAAAAGAGAATTGCCCGCTATTTGCATGATGTTCTTCTTTGTTTGTTTTCAAGCACTTTAAGGTTGTTATTAGGGCGGATTGTTTTTTCTGACTGAAGTGCGAAATGACAGTATGGGAACATTGAGATTGAAGTTAGATAACCCCTTGCTGCTCCCAGTGATAATATTTTTTTGAAAAAAACTGCTTTTTTTGCTGTTTCCTCGAGGAGTTTTTGAAAATTCCTTCTCTCCTTATAAAAACACAACAAATGATAAATTATACTCAAGTGTCACGATACGGCTGAGTTCCAAGTACGAATTTTCAAAAAAAATCTTTTCCACTCAAACTCACAATGATTTTAACAAAAATTTTAAGTAAATAAATCATTTTAAGTCATCTGTTCTTATTGTATTCTCATGCTCGAGAGAACCATTTTAAATCTTTCAAATACTAAACTTCTTTTTTTATCAGCGCTTGCCTACCTCTCTTCATACCCACACCAGTTTCACCTTAAGCCTTAATATTTTTTCCTAACAATTCCCCACCTCTGATTCTATCGCTTTCTAGATGAAAAGATCAGCATTGACTTTTTAAAGGCTGATTCTAGTTAAAAAAAAAACTATATTAGCATTGAATAAACCGACCTATTTTAGTTTACGTTACTTTAGAAAGTTTTTTTTTTTTTTTTTTTTAGAGCTTAAAGCAGAAAGCAAATATTTTTGCATAAACAACATACATTTAATTCTAAGTTAATCTAAACAGGTGAATTCATGATTTATATTTAACATTTCACCATTTTCATGCGACTAAATTCTTCGCTGCGAATAAACACTTCTCTAATGTTCAAGAGAAATTCCATCGTTCGCACATTTGTTGGTATACACCCATGAGGCGGTGAGACGCAAAGGGATATAAGAACCAAAATAAAAATTTGTAGATAACCAGTACAAATGGTAGGTGAACCTCTCCTCTCTTTTGGGGTAAGATATAGTTTTAGTAGCCCTAGTAGGTGCTGCTATGCACCATGATTTAGAAAAAAAATTCAATGAAAGCCTACCTAGGATGTTATCTTTAAACGCGTTTTACTCAAAACTTGTGAATATCCACCTACATCCTATTGCTTCTCACTGCCTCATATGTATTTTTAAAGAAATATATGGAATGTAGTAAAAGAAGAAACTAAAATGGTAATGTGCTCTCTATTTTGATGTAGATCTGTGTACGATCATTTTTACATTACGATAATCTCATAACCTGATGACACTTAAAAGGAGAGGGTGAAAGTACTGTTTCATCACACTTCAAGTAAAGTGAACATGCTTAATGTGATCTTTCATTAAAACATTATTAGTCATACCCTCTAAGTTGTTAGAGAAGTAAAAATAGTCCAATAATAACATATTACGCGGAAAATAATTAATACATTGATGGGAAAATGATTCACGTCAACTTCATTAAGGAAACATTAAAAGCAAACTGTGAATTTACGTTCGAAAAAACTGGAAAGGCTTCTCATTTATGGCATCAGAAAAATGAATTGAAAAGGTATGATTAATAAACCAACGTGCAAAAATCGGGTTCTGTCATTTATTCTAATTTTTGGTAATTGATTCCTATAAAGCTTTCAGCGCAGATTGCGAAAATGACACTTTTCTATATTGTGTTAAAATTCATCGAAAATTTCAAACTTCAAATTTCACAACAAACTAAAATTTCAACTTCTGACTTTAAAAAATGTTTCTTGCCCCAAATAAATTTTTTAACACCCAGTTTAAACTTTTTATGACTTACGCTTTATTATTTTTTCATTATTCAATAGAAGTTTCATTATTTGTTTTCTGATTATTGATTTTACTTTTTTATTGTATCAATAGGTGACAGGTCTGAAAATTTTCTACAGAAATTTGGGACAAAACTCTTACAATTGTAATTGTTCGTGTATTTTTAATTAATTTATTTAGTTAAAGTTTTCGTTTTCTAGATTTATATGAAAATAATTTGATTTTCTATTTCGTTGTTTATATTCTTTCTTACTTTATTTATTTATTTTTATCTTTATATTAATATTAGAGTTTACTTCTTGTGCTCTTAAAAGATAAAATCAAAATTTAAACTAATTAATAAGTTGCACAAAATCTTTCATTTCCTTAAATGGAGCTTCTAACGATAATTTAGAATTCCTACTGAAAATGACAATAGCATTCTTAACTTCTAAGTACTTAACTTCAACCCCTTACCTACGTGTACCTTAATATCTTTAGAAACACTAACACATATTACTATTGTATGACCTTCTGACAACCTTGCCAAATGCTAACAACTCCAAGAGATGTGGATCATTGAAATGGCATTTTCCACATCATTTAGAAATCATCAATGGCATCGTTAAAAGTCGAATAAAATTGTAGAAACTCTAATTTGCAGAATTCGTACCTTTCATCCACTAGTAATAAGGGTTTCGAATTATCAGTGAAGGTTCCTATAATGGCGTGGTAGAAAAGCACTCAATTGCACAATCTCTTATAGCACGTAGCCGAACATAAATATGTTTGAGTAGACATTTATTTCCAAATTTTATTACTTTTTCCTACGCATTTCTTCGATTAATAGCGTTGCTGTGCTTCGATCTCTTTAGCGCTTAAAGTGAGACTTTTTATTTTATTACACTTAGTCATAATAAAACGTTAGAAGGAGATATAGGAGCAATGCAGCATCCGCACGTTTGCCTGGGTGAATTTAGTTTCCTGAATCATGTTTTCTAGTATGAAACTAGCGAATTTGGTAGGATGGTCTTTCTCTCAAAACGCTGGATCAGTAAAAGTTTCAACATTTTTGTATTTATATTGCAGTGCATATTATGAAGGGATGAATGCATAGTCATAAATGGGCGACATTCCAGACAAATTTCAAACTAGTCCAAAGCACAATTCAAATCGGCTTAACGTATGCAGTCTCATGTGGCTCAGTTGGTAGGCCTATTACTCAGGCTTCTGGGCTCAAATCCCAGCATTAGGAAGTGCAATACAGCAACGCTAACAATCCAAAAGATTTATGCTAAAAAATAGTTGATGAGAAGAGTATTTACAAACATAAATAGACTGGAATCCGTCAGACATCGACCAACCACCATCATAATAATGGTAGACTTCTTGTCAACAGAGCAGCTGAACCTGTTAAGCTCCTTTTATAATATTTAGAAAAGAAAAGTCTTCGCAGCATGCACGCCACGCCACCTATTGAGCTATATAATTAGCTGAAGAGCTCTTTCTTTATGGATTAAAATTTGAATTCGCAGTCTGTGCAGAAACAAATTATTGACCACTTCGATCACTTCGTTTTGAACTCAAACGAGTGATATTAAATGCAATATTGAAATAAAACTGTTTGTTTATGTAAATTAATTATTATTATTATTATTGTTATTATTACTTTCAAAATTATTATTATTATTTTATTATTATTATAATTATTATAATTATTATTATTATTGTTATTATTATTATTATTAGCTCTCTACCTTTTCAGGTCTGCAGTGTGTTAAACTTGCTCTATGGATTGACTTTTACATTTGCTTAAGCGAGAACTTTCTGTTGCTTCCAGAAGTTAAAAACATTATCTCGTACCTTTTAAATGTGAGGAAGATACGGTAAGTAAACAGAACAATTAAACTGGAGCATCTAATAACAGAAATGTCCTCTAATTGCTGATTAAAACACAGATCATTGAAACAAAATGACATCGGAAGTTGCAAAATATCTATCAGACGTCTTGGGAACATTAACAATTTATAGGTTAAGGTCGATTAAATTCTGTTCAGAACAAGAAGCAGTCAAGCAAAAAGCATCCCTCTCTAAATGTGTTGTTAACATGACAGCGAGTAACCTTGCAGTGTAGGTCCAGTAATTGTTCTAACAGTATCTTTTTAAGAATACAAGTCTCGTGCAACTTTTCTGGTGGTGACCCTTACGTACGCTAGTTTAAACTTCGTTCTTACGTGAGTAAAATTCTCAATTCAAATAGAAGCGTTTTCCTCTTCTCGTGATCACCTTGGAACGCTTTTCTACTACTTTTGTCAGAGTTGGAATGATGGAACAATTAATTACTAAAAGTGTTTTAGCCACTTAAGAACGCAAAATCTTCTTTTTACTCATACACTCCAATGCTTTTCTTGATGGAAAACGTTTCTGCACAAGGATTAAAGTAGAAAATATAATTGAAAACTATGACTCAATTCACTGACGTATATCTGGTTCCGAGATGGCTCTAGTATGTGTGAAAAATCTACGGAAGTTGGCAATTTTTAAGGTTAAGGCACGCTTTAAGACACCGGCAGTTTCGAAAAAACATCATTGTTCTGTTTTATTTCATTTTATTCTGCTTTCAATGTTGTTATTCATGTATTTATTACTTTATTTATGATAATTGGTCATAATACAGAAATTATACACATTTAGAGAAATAATGTAACAATTATTTACTCTGGTATTGGTGAGAAGGCACTATACTAAGGCTGCCCAGTAGTGTTGAAAAGCATCCGGTCAGCCTCGGTCTGGCCAAGAATGATTGTAAGAAGAGTAATAATAAAATAATGAAAATACTTCCAAAGACGAATTTTATCTAAGTAAAATGAAAAAATATATTCAAACAACCTTGTTTTGCATTTTTTACCAAGTTATCAGAAGAAATGCGTATAACTATGTGAATATTCTATTCATGACTAAATATTTGCTTGAAGTATTGTTAATTTATTTACAATATTTGTAACAAAAGCCATCCAACTCACTTTTAAACGTAAATTTGAAATTTCAAAACCATATGGATTTTTAAATTTAAAAAGGTTGGAAGGATTCGCGATTTGGCACTATTATAGATGGCAGTTTTTTTTTTTTTTTTTTTTCCCCCTTTATCTCTGACCTATTTCCTTACCACATGTGTTTCTTCTCTGCTATTCATGTCAGGAACAAAATTTCTGCTAAATAAGTGCAAAACAAAAAATATAACTCATGCTTCTAATTAGTTAATGATATCTTGGCAAGTTAATCAGTTCAAACCCAATGTCGTACTTTAGGATGAAACAAATATAAATTGGGATTAAGTAGTTATTTCAGTACAATTTAAAAATCATATACTTAATAAATATACAATTGCACTCTGCACTGTGTTAAAATAAAAAGATCTTAAAAATAAAGATGATATTGTGACCTTACATTATCTTTACTAATAATAAAGCTGAAAGTCTCTCTGTCTGGATGTCTGGATATTCGGAGGATGTCTGAATCTCTGTGACGCGCATAGCGCCTAAACCGTTGAGCCGATTTTCATGAAATTTAGCACAAAGTTAGTTTGTAGCATGGGGGTGTGCACCTCGAAGCGATTTTTCGTAAATTCGATGTGGTTCTTTTTCTATTCCAATTTTAAGAACAAAACTATCATAATATGGACAAGTAAATTACGAAATTATCATAACGTGGAACCGTAACATGGGCACAAGCCAATTGGCGAGATACGAAATTATCATAACGTGGAGCCGTAACATGGGTACAAGTCAATTATTGAGAAAATTCATCATACATTATTTGTAAATATACAGGCGAACCAAAAGACCTTTTAATTTTTCTATTACGGGCAAAGCCGTGCGGTTACCACTAGTTATAATATAAAACATAACTTCTCTATTACTACATACACGTGTTTCGGGGTTATAGGGAACCAATTTTTCAATACAAAATAAAGAGCTTTTGGATGTAAAGACATCCGGTAATACATCCAAAAGCTCACTATTCTACATTGATGAAGAGGTTCCCTGCAACCCCAAAACACGCGTCTGTAGTATTTTGCTAATTGTGTGCGTTGAGCCGGGATGGATTACCATTTGCTTGTTTGCACAAAGATATTATTTCATAGTAAAGGATTTTTTTTATTTCTTATCATTTCTCTATCCCTATTCTATAAATTAAGTTGATTTGTTGCCCCTGAATCGATGTCACTGTGGTATTACCTTTTTATTACGAAATACGTTGTTATATAAGGGCAACTTGGTCAAATTTTAGCCTTAATTCTCTTCATCAGATCATAAATTAGTATTAATTTACGTTGAAAAATAACTACCAGGAGTTCATGACATTTTTACACAAAACGTTTTGCGGAAGCTATAACATTCAGCAAATATTACCATAATTCAGAAAGATAAACAGCCTGACTTGTTGACTATATACTCGGTGAATAATTGCGGATACTAAAAATTCTCGGCGAGTAATTGTGGAAGATACTGAAGAAATAAATCCATCGTCTAAGTCAGAGCCGAATTAAGAAATGGTTTTTTAAGGTTAAAACCTCCTCCGAAATGTTTCAAAACTATTCCAAAAAAAAAAGTGTTTTTGTTTTACCCTTTTTGCTGAAAAAACATTTATACTTTTTTATTCTTATTTTATTTATTTATTTTATTATTATTATTATTATTTATTTATTTATTTTTAATTTCACTTGAAAATGAATTATTATTCCCTAAGAATTTTACAAACTCAGTGCTTTATCTACAGTATTTTTTCATTTTATTTGTCATGAACATCTTCCTTGCAAAGCAAGACAGCGTTTTCCTTCAAATTTTGAATAACAAAACAAAAACATCAAAATTCTTTAAATTCGAAAGTGACAAACTCTATATTTAACATATATTTTAAATATCAAAAAAATATGATTTTACGAAGTATTTATTCTATTGCCCCTGTATGAGTACACGCATCTATTGTTTTGAGGTGTTAAAAATGTATCGAATGTTTAGCACGGGGGAGGGGGGGGTATATATTAATTGGAGAACAAATTCTAGTTCAGGATACTTAGATGATACTAAGAAAGCAAAATTCATCCATAAGTCTATACATATAACCCCAAAATCAGACGAAACGTACGTG
The DNA here is from genome assembly GCF_026930045.1 of Uloborus diversus. Lineage (NCBI taxonomy): Eukaryota > Metazoa > Arthropoda > Arachnida > Araneae > Uloboridae > Uloborus > Uloborus diversus. The sequence goes on from NW_026558789.1 coordinate 43,945, forward strand.
CCTGAGTTACGTTTTGAAGATCCCGCAGCTACTCAAGAATAAAGCGATTGATCATTGTAAAGTGTCTGAAAGATTCTTTAGACAGCAGGTATCGATTCGTTGAATGTCCTGCCCAGTTTTCTGTCATTCCGGAGGAAGACAGACGGGACCACGCAAATCGAAGAAGTGACATTTCTGAACAGCAGTTAAACATCGCTGTCCTTTGGAAGCTCAGTGGAATAGGTTTCGATTTCCCTGTCACTGCAGAGATTTGAATATGTAAGATCGATTAAATGGTTCCCATGAGGAAGTTAAAAGGGAATAGAACATACATCGAATGTTTTATTTAAGACGAAGACACTAAACTTTATAAATAATGATCTATATAAAGATTGCAAAAAAACATTTCAAGCAAAAGGTTTTATTTCGTGAATATTTTTCTGTACTCACTCTCTTTTATGAGCCTTTACATCGTCACGTGTGGGACAATACCATTCAATACCATTTTGAAATAGATCTTAATAGTTTACTTAAACAGGAGTAAGCACATTTTTTAATCTTTACATTTGACAAAAAGATACTCCTGGCACAGTTGCATCAAATAATTTGGTTGCTTAAAACTAATTTTGTTGTCCAAGGTGAAGCTCTTTTAGTTTGCTGTATGAATTGGATAATATTTTTGCTGTATTAATATAGTAACGAAGAAACAAATTGCAGGTTTTGCAAGCTAAGGTTTTTATTTAGAGGAAACATATCTCATTTCTTGCAAAATAATAATTTAAATCATGGAGAAAAAATATGTATAGGACCATTCTAAGAAAAAGTAGCCATTTCGTCCCGCACGTTTGCAGGTCATATATTTCATCAAAAAGTACCTAATAATCTTAAAAGGTAGTGACAAATTTTTTTGCTTAAGAAATTTCTTTTAATTTCTGTAGCAAAATAATGCTTGTTCATTACCTTGTTAAACTGTTATTTTTTTCTGAAATACATGATGCGTTATGTGCTGTTTTTTTTTTTTTTTAAGTTTAAATCAAAAAAATAAATAATTTACCTGACTGTTCAATCTAGGTCAACGCCTTCGTTTAAAGAATTTCAACAAGGACTTCTGTGGAGTTGGATGAATCGAAGGTCGAAATGGTAAATAAGTACAGTTAATTGTTATTACGCATTTATGATTGATCCATTGTTTCTATCCACCATGTTTACCATGCTTCGCGTGTGAGTTTCAAAAGAACTGCGCACCACTAAGTAATTGATATGCAACCCATATTGACTATCTGGTAGTAACAGCAATATTGCAAAAATAACTAGCATAACATGACAGCTACTATGCAACAAACATTTTGTTTTTTTATAATGTTAATTTTGTATTTTAATGCTTTTGCATTATAATTTAAATACTACTTCAAGATTTTATTTTCTTTTTTGCATACCAATAGTTTGAAAATAGTTAAATTTCTAGGGCGTATCCAGCTCAAAAGGAATGGAGGACAGACCCATTATTCGGGCGATCAGGGGATCTATTCCTTACCCACACTGTAAAAAAAGTGTAAGGTTACCAGCATTAATGGGTGTAACGTTACACGAGTTCTGAAGTGTGTAGCATCATTGGTTAAAAACTCAAATTGTCGAAGGAACCTTGCACAGGGTTTCAGTAGAATTCAAAGCGCATATGTAAAGATCAGAATCGGCGTAGAGCGAGTAAACCCTTATTAGCAGAACGTAAACCGACCTTGGTGGTCAAGCGGTAAAATCTCTTGCTTAGTAAGTCTGTGAGATTCGCGTTCCAGGTTCGAAACTTACGCACGTCATTTCTTTTCTTACTGAAATAAAAATGTCTTGTTTGTTCATTAAAATAAATAAATATTGTACATTAAAATAATTGATGTATATTGGGTGTTGAAAAGCATAAAATTGATAAATCGTTCAAGAAAGTCAGATGAAAGCTTAATTTTTGGTTTTCCCTTCAAGCAATTTCTCTGTAAACATACAGAAAATTCAGGTATAACCTTAGGCAGAAATGAGTGAGACGTGATGTTATAGTTACATTACCAATGGGGTAATCTTCCACAAACAGTGTGTGACTTTACACCAGTTATATCAGTTAAGTTACTCCAGAGAAGTGGAGGCAGCTAAGCTGCCACCCATTTTATGGAGTAAGGTTACACAAAAATGTTTACAGTGCAAACATTCTAGAAACCATGTGCGTAGTTACTCATTTCGTTGTTTTCCCCATATAAAATATATATGGAAGCAGCTGCTCCACCATGCCATAATACAAAATATACACCGTCAGTGCTAAGTGGAGCTGAACAATGCAGTAAAAATAAGTCAACTGATTTTCAACGCGAGCAAATCTATATAAATAAAACAAAGAATATATATATATATGTATACATATATGTGTGTACTTAATCATTAACTGTAGTTAAGGTATTGAGCATAACCTATTGAATTCGTCTTCGTTTCAGCCACAATGAAGGATCGACCTCGGTCCTGTGAACTGACTTATTCCACCCATTGACCAAAATTTGTCTTAATTTTCTTTTACAAAATCCACATATTTATTCTGAGACGGTTAGTCTATCAATTTAGGGAATATTTCTGAAGTTCATTAACTTCTACAATAAGTGAATAATTCGTAACGATGATATTTAGAATAATACTTTTGCACATAAGGTGCAATATTATTTTTTTAATTAAATAGACATAAAGAATTATATGCAAAATATTTGATGTGTCTAAATTTGTATTAATTTCATGGAATCATTGACAAATGTTTTCAATCAACAATATTAATAATGTAAATTTATTTGCAGCCTTTTTTCATGCTGAGCTTTTACGTTTGTTTTATCTAAAAAAGAGTTACAGGTATGGGAATGCCATTTGTGTTTAAAATCAGTTTGCTAATCAGATCAAAGTTTGATTGAATAAAGCACATGATATTAAAATACACAAAAACCTAACGTTCTTAGCAAATCGCATTTTATTAAAATTGACGTATACATTGAGCCTGGTGGTAGTTTGGACAAACAAAGTGATTCCGACCATAGAAATGGGAACCGGTTCGCTATCGCTCGTGAGCGGGAGCGAACCGGTTCCCCTGGGTATGATTCCGACAATCAAACACGATACGTATGACTATGAGAATAGTTGCTATGTGTGTGCTAAACGAAATAAAGATAATATTTTTGTTGTCAGTAGAGCTCCGATTTTACCATGTTTTAAACTCTTTCAATGGTTATATTTTTCATAACTGCTTAAAGAGTTATAAACTTCCTTATCAGTCTCTATTACGAAATAGCGAAAATTTGAAATTTACTCATGTTGCATGCCTCTGTATGATACTGTTTTTACGATATACCTGAGTTTCTTTCCGATCAGTGGGCGTTCGGTTTTGCAAAAGCTCTAAAGTCCAAGTGTGTTATTAAGCCATTTTTATCATTTAGTAGTTAAATATTACAATAGAATATTCAGAATTGAAGAAACATAACATAATAAGAAAAATTCAGAAGAAAAATGCTTCAAATTATTTTATAATTCATTAAGTACATTACAATGCATATATATATTCTTGCGTCAGACGCAGTCCCATCTTAAATAATGTAATTGAAGAATTGTAAATATCATTAGACTTTTTTTAGCCTACTTTACCAGTAAAAGTCAGAAAAAGAAGAAAAAAGCATGAAAGAAGGCTTAATGCATCTTAAAAATACCGCGAAAAACAAAAAAAAAAAAGTCAAAAATAAATAAAATAATTAAATAAATATCGAAAAATCAAAAATTGGAAAGTAGGGCATTGAGAGGGGGGGAAAAATGTCTGTCGGTCTGTCTGTCTGTCTGCCCCCCCCCTAAAAACTTTTGAATGAATTGTCCGATTTGAACAAACTTTTTTTTGTTCGAAAGATCTCGGCGAGGACACCTCAATTCCATATTTCACTTTTTGGTTTGAACTACTTTTTGTTCAATTTTAAACAGTTCAAGAAAACTTAACATTAACGTCTACGGGGAAATTCATGGCAATTCCGAACTGTGAGGCGAATTTGCTTCAAACAAACTTTGTAGGAAAAAGCTTTTGATGAAAAACTTGTATATAAAATATTTTTTTGATTTGAACAATTTTCCGTTCAATTTTGAACAGTTCAAATCCCTTAACATTAGCGCCTACGGGGAAACTGAAAGTCAAAGTAGATTCCGTATTTGAAGGCGGATTTACTTCAAACAAATTTTGTTGGAAATAGGGTAAAGACCCCAGTAATTGGCACTTTAAGAGTTTGTCCTTAAACTTACCTCTGTTTTCAGTACTTAGAAAAAAAAATACTCTCTTGCAAATATTTTTGTCTCAAAGAGTGCACATCTTTGCATCTATTTGGTTCACTAAAATCAAAAATATTTGAATCGATACTTTTATAAAAATATGTATATAAAAAGTTACCAAAATCACCAGTAATTGGCACCTGATACCCCAGTGTATGTCACCTTGTGATCCAGTATTTGGCACATATTAATAGACCTGGAAAATCACTTTATTTTTTACTTTTAAATTACGTACAAATTTTATCATCATAAGAAACATGAGTAATGATAATGTAAAGTAGGTAATCTTTACTACTAATAAAGCAGAAAGTCTGTCTGTCTGGATCTCCCTCTGTCCGGATTTCTGTCTGTCTGTTAGTATCTCTGTGACGCGCATAGCGCCCAGACCAGTGATTCCCAACCTGGGGGCGATCGCCCCCAAAGGGGCGATCGAACTCTTCTAGGGGGTGATGAATTTCTTAGGGGCGATAGGGGGGCGACCGGTATTCGGATACCTGGTAATGGGAAATTCTTGACCTTTCAAAAGCTATATTTATTAAAAAAAATCGGTACACAATTCAGAAATATCTTTCAGAATACCTATGTAGTGTAATACAGAACCAAGCATATGACACGTCAAATCAAAGAAAGTCGTTCCCAGAAAATAAGGCATGTGTGATTTACAGCTCAGTCAAATCTGTTCGGATTTTAAAAAAAATCCCCAATGCGAAAAATAATATCCAATATTTTATCGCTGTTTTCAATATTAAGAAAAAAAATCTTGTAAGCACTGTTTGACCGTTGGCGCCAGCATATATTTAACACATGAAAAGTGGATGCATATGTGCAGGAATGGATTTTTGCATTTACTTATCAGTTGTCATTCAGAATCTTGCAATCAGCGCATAAACCGGATGTAGTTTCTACACTGCAAAAAAAAAGCTGTTGTTTTTACAGTAAAATACTGGCAGCTCGCATTCCAAAGAAAAACTGCAAAAATAACAATTCTAAACTGTAAAATTTTCAGTAATATACTGTTTTATAACAGACTTTTACTGTGAAATTTACAGCGATAAACTGTAAAATTAGCAGTAATATACTGCTTTTTAATAGAACTGCCATGTAAAACTTACAGTATCAAACTGTAAAATTAGCAGTAATATACTGCTTTTTAATAAAACTGCCCTGTAAAACTTACAGTATCAAACTGTAAAATCAGCAGTAATATACTGTTTTAGGAATGACTTGACCTGTAAATTTAACAGAGATAATATGTAAAATTAGCAGTATAATGCTGCGGAATCAACTGAATTGTGCCATAAAAGCAGCAGTAGTATACGGTTTTATAAATGATTTGTACAGTAAAATTAACAGCAGTAAACCATAAAATAAAGTTATCAATTTTTATGCAAAAGGGTTTTTTTCACCCTATCGTATCTTTTCATAGCCGAAATCACTGCTTTTACAGCTGAAGAACAATATCGAAAAGTAAAGCAATTGAGTCAGTATGTACGTTATATAAATCAGCCAACATACGAAAACTGTTCCTTTTCTTAAGTTTTCCAACAACAAAAATAATGTTTTAGGCTATGAAAAGCGACAAATAAAGAAATATAAAACACTTTTACATAAAAATAGTTAACTGCTGCTAAATATATGTTTTATTGATATTAATTTCCTTGTACACAAAATAAATCAATGCCTCATCTCAATATTTTATAAACACATGTTAAAGAAGAAAAAGTGGTGCATTTTTCATTTCTACAAAAAACTTTTAGCTTTATTGCAGACTTAAAAATTTACAAATTGAAGGAAATTGCAAAATATGGTCTGAAGCTTTATTTTAAGAACAGTTATAGCTTTTTCATAATACAAAACTTTTTGATCCATGGAGGTAGTAAAAATGAGAAAGGTTTTTTATATATAACTGAAAATACTACATCGTATCTTCACTAAAAGTAACTTTTTTCACTTCCAGCATTATTGTAATGCTAAAATGTGCAGCATAACGTGAGAAATGTTTTGCAATATGCAATCCATTAAACCTTTAAGTTAATTTTAACTTGATGCATGCAATTATATGCATTTATTTTTCTTTTATGGTAAAACAGAATATTTTCATGGTTTTCTTCTTTTTTTAATGTTATAAGTTGCATTTGGATCTACTTTATTTGAGAAATACTAGTAACAAACTAATTTTATTTCACACCATATGTGCAGTATACAGCATTTAGACTGCACAGAATGGTTTTTATTCTAAACTGATTATAATAGATTAGATAATACTTTATCCTATTAACCTTTTAAAATTTACATAGATGAAAAACTATAAATATGTGACTGTTTAAAATTCCAGAGCTATTAAACAGAAACAATTTTTCACTCGGTATAATAAAATCTGCAGGTTTATGAGTACTAGTATTAAAGTTAAAAATTGGTTTTACTACTCGAAAAATTATATAACTTTATATTATGTTATACTCTTTTCATGAGAAAAAATGAAACATTCACACCATTAAAAATTGCCAAATTATTTTTATTTCGTATACATCACCTATACATATCGATTAGTAGTTTTTACAGTGAAATTGCAGAAATTCATTTAAAACCGAATGCTGATTTTTTCAAGGCCAATATTTTTACTTTACAAACTTGATTCTTCTTTGTGACATCTTTGCCGACTTAGGTGCCATAATTAGGCCTTATATCATGAAAGCATCTGTCAAAATAAAAATTGTTAGAATCTCATAAAACTTGTGGACACCAAAAAAACATTCATGGAAAAATCAAATTACGTAGGTATAAAAATACGCCCTAAAATGATTAAAATTATGACTCTGAATGATCTGAAATTAAGATTGCCTTGGGAGTTGCTTTTATTTTGAAACCGCTTAACATATACCTAAATTGTAATTGAATCGTTTTTTTCAGGAACCAGTTAAGCGCTAAATATGTTGTTTTAAGGAGAAAAAAAAAAACTGCTGTGCAGCAATTTGGAAACTACGCAATTGAAACGGTGGTTTATTAGTGTCTAATTAAAATAGACCTAATCTGAATACTTTACATAAGAACTCAAAAAAGAAAAAAGAAAGAACATAATCTTACATTTTATCTCCCATGTCAACAAATGCACTTATACTGGTTTTTGAAATACAATTTAAAAAAATCCTTCTAACTTTCGGTAGTTTTGAAGGATTTTGTAATACATAGGAGACCGTTGATTAAGAGTAATATTTATTTTTTTCGATCGGATAACTGAAGTGATCGGTGATCGGGAGAATATATATCTTAAGGATAATAAAACTTGAAACTAGTTTCTTCTTATAATAGGCTCCAGATTATTGGATTGCAATATGTTTACTTCAAAGCAATAATTAGGATGCGGTAGAGAATTATTTTTTTAGAAAATGGAGCAAGGTCGACGCTTAGGACAACCAATTGGGAAATATTGAGGTATTCATTTAAAATAATGAATACTGCATCTAGCCTCTTTTAGCCCCCCCCCCCCCCCTCCCCGAGTTGCTATAGTAGCACTGAAAACCGTAGATGTTTTTTCTTTCTTTTTCTTTAACTCATATTCCATTCCAACACTTGTTAACAGCTCGAGCTATGTTCAACTGATACCAGCTTCATATTCTTTTTCTTCGACAGCTGCCCATTATTAGAAATCTGAAAATGAAACAATGTGTGATGTAAAATAATTTAGATTTCTGTACTTAATATGAAATATTTTACTTGTATTTTTTTAAATATTTTTTTTTCATATATTTTATTCCACAATTGTGTTATTATATTGTTTAAATTTAATTTTTTGGAGCTTTTTTTCTAAGTACTAAGGAACTGCATAAAAAAAATCATTTGAGTTGAAATAAAATAATACCGTAAGAGCATTCTATCTTATATCTGTTTTAATATTTAAGCATAATTTAAGATGTTTCATTTATATTTTATGTCTTTTAAAATGTGGACGCCCCCCCCCCCCCCCGTTTTGAACAGCTATCGATATCCCCATTTAATTCGCCAGCGGCTTTTTTTTAAGTGCTACTTCTTTTGATAGGATTTAGACAATTTATCTTTAAGTTTTTCAGAATTTACCTGAAACTCGGAAGAAACAATTCTATATTCCCAAAATCAAGATGACTTAGTTAAAGTCAATTCAGTAAAAAGTGAAAATCGATAAGAAAAGTTGAAAGTTTTTAACAAAAGAATAAATCGACAAACATGTCAAGAAATAGATTAAATCTGATACTGCAGTTCTAATCATTAAGAAATTGTAAGTCCACATTTGTAAACAATGCTACCCTTATTGGAAATGCTTGCCAGAAGATCGCACTTCTTTTAACTGTAAATTTAAATATGCTCACATTTGCAAAATAACTGCTTTTTATTTACATTACAATAAAAATAATCTATAATTTTGTTTGATAAGTCACAAGTCTGAATATACGAAGAAAGTTTCATACGCTGTAATACATCGTACTTTAAACTCTAATCTTTATTGTTGCTCTCATTATAAAGTTGACTTTAAACTTTGTTCCTTTAAATTTTTTCAAACATACGTACAATAAATAATAAAGCACTTAACATTCTGATTTGGTTCCTTCAATTTTACTAACATGTAAAAACAAAGAATCAGTGCTCCAAAATTTACTGGAAAATAAAAATAAATAAATAAATAAATAATGAAATAAATTACGTTTAATTTAGCACTAACAGAAATTTCTATATTTCGGTGATTCTTGAAATGATATTATTCAACTACCCATAAAAACCAATATTGAATTACAAGTTTAAAAAACCCAGACGTAAATGAATTGTATGATCCATCACATTTAAATCAAAACAAAATTTAGTTTATCTTGTTCCAATACATATTTCTTGATTGTAACATAAAACCTGACAACGGGCACACAAAAATCAGCTTCAGGGGCCCAATATGGCACACAGACCGTAGGATAGGCTTTAGTGGCTAAGAACGCTCTAAAGCTCAAAAGCATTTGTGATTACAAATTACATCCTAAAACATAAAAATATAAATGAAAAAGGTACTTATAAACTTCCATTAACGGCATTCATGTCACTAAGTGAATCATCGCAACATCGTTCAGACTAGAGACTTCTTTGAAATTCCAAGCGGAACACAACCACGAATTGCCATCTTGATAAATTGAGACCACCCATTCAATTCTGGTCACAAGTTACGTAGTTCTTTACATTTGCATACCACTAAACTCATAGAAAAAATATTGCATTAGTGAATAAATTTAGATGAAGGAAATTCAGGCGGCTGGAATGAAATACTTTAAGACATGAATAAAAAAAAATAGAAATATATTACAGGCCATCCGTTTGTGTGCACAAATTATAACTTAAACATAATGGAATAATTGAAACATTTCAAAAAAAGAAAAAAAAAACCCTAGAAAAATATGTCATTGCAATTCAAGCTTTATGTAAATTTTCCCTAGAGAAAGGTTTTGTAAAACAATCAGCTACATTATTTTTAGTTTCATCAAATTGTATTCGAAATTCATTTTTATCAATCAAATTCCTTAGGAAATAGTACCCCACATCAATCTGCTTAGTTCTGCAATTTCCTATTGCAGAACTAGAAAAATCGATTGCAACTAGATTGATTAATAGTACTCTGTACTGTGACAATCTAAAATTCTGAACTCTTTTCGTAGCCAATTGATTTAAAATTCCTTTAACCCACATCTTTAAGATAAAAAAATACCTTTGTGCTGAACAGTAAAGTAAGACAAAACAACGTTAGAAGAAGCACAAATTTGTAAATTACAGCAGACACGTGTTTCGGCGTTACAGGGAACGCCTTTTTCAATGCAGAAAATAATGAGCTTATGGATGAAAAGACATTCGACAAAAGCCAAGAACAGATAAGCATGCAGCTTAAAAGATAAAAACAGCGGATTAGCCAAACACCAATGACAAAGTTATAAACCGATCAGGAACCAATAGGAATGCAAGCAAAGGCTAAGAGCTTTCTCTTAGGTACGAACCCAGAAAGAAAGAATTCAATTGGACAAAGATTAAGCCGAAGCTTAAACAAAAAGAAAAGAAATTGTCAGTAACCGTGAACCGCCAGAAAGGAAAAGCTGAATGGAAAACCATGAAATAAAATAAACAGAAACAAAAAATATTCGAAAAAAGGAAAAATAAAAATAAATAGAAGAAAATTGGGGGGCGGGGAGTGTCAATCAAGACAAAAAGGTAAAAATAAACAAAGGAAGATCGATAAAAATGAATAGGAAAAAAAGGGGGGGATGGGGAAAGGACAGTATTAAAGATATGGGAGCCAAATGTTAGAAAAATATGGAACTGCACTAAGATCGTTAACTAAGTTAGAACTGTTCCTCAAAATATAAAAGGATTCCCAAAAGTCAACATCTGATGATTTAGGGCATTTTTGGATAATCTGATACGAGTTAAAATCAAAAGAGTGATTCGAATCCATCTCGGAAATGTTAGCTTCTAGCATACTTGAATTATCCCCCCTATCTTTATAAAAATCCTATACTTTTCTTGAATTATCATCACAAGTGAAATTAAAATATTTTGTGTCATATTCAATGTTATTTTCAGAACAATAAACCTCGGCTTCACGATTCGGACTTTAGAACTGTCGTGTCAATAGAAAAATACTTATCCCTGTATTCTTTATTTTGCCTTGGACTTGCTTTAACCCATTTAATTCTCAACATGCTATTTTATGATTTTCAGGATATTCTTCTTCTACTTCAGATTTACTCAGTAGTGAAATAAAACTGTGTCCCTCTGTTTCTCGTTCCTGGGGGGGGGGGGGGGGGGGGGTTCGTCCAGAATTTATTTTCATCGAATTTAACATTCAGCGTTTCTGTCACTACGCGATTTTTGAGATCCCAAATTCTGTAACCTTTCGTATGAAACGCATATCCTACCATGACTCCTTGTTGTCTTCTCATATCCAATTTGTTTATTTTCTGTTTTGGAAGTCCAATATACGAAATGCATCCAAAAACCCCCGTGAGTGTTTAATAGATGGCTTTCTTACCCCAAATAGCTCAAAATAGGTTTTGTTTAATAGATGGCTTTCTTCCCCCAAAAAAGCTCAAAAAAGGGTTTGGTTTTTCCTTTTAAAGCCGCTCTAGTCCGTAAGCAATGGAAGTACATAGCTGCGGCTCAAAACTGCTGAGGCAAACCCAATTCATTTCAAAGTTTCCATTCAATTAATGTTGACTTATAGTGTTCTATGACGCTACTTTGTTAACTAGAGGATTTGTTGGTTTTTTCGATTCTTATGTTTTGGTCGCTAAGGTAAATTTCAAACCGGGAGTTCAGAAATTCCTTTCCGTTATCGGAGCTTGGCCACAAATCTCTCTTATCTTTTGAAACCTGACAAAATGTTCTTGAACCTCACTGTTCTTCTGAAAAAAGAAATAAACTGGAGAGTTTCTTGAAAAATTGTCTATTATTGTGAAAATAATCGCCCCCCCCCCCTCCCGCTTTAAAAAACTCAACTGCTAAGGAACCCATCGTATTCAAATGCAAAAGATCTTCCCGGATGTTGGCTTGAATCTCCGTTACAGGTTTAAACAAAATTCTCCGATTTTTTCATTTTACACGGATAACAATCTGACAAATTTTTACTTTTGATAAGCAGTGAAAGACAGTAAAGTACAGAATCACACTTTTCATTATTTATAATATACTTTTTGTCTTCATCCTGAACATGTTGATGCCAAAATTTAAGACTCAAAGTGTTCTAAAAGTTAAAATGAAAGGAAACTGATGAGTTTCAAGGTTGTAAGAGTTTCAAATTCTACTGTAGTTCTCGAGCATCTACTTTTCTAAATGAGCATGCCCTTCAAAGCGAATAAAATATGACAAACAATGCATAATAATGTAAATATTCTACTTTAAATTTAAAAGCTGTAATTTTGACGAGAACGAAACACTGCCAGATCAGAAATGAAAAGCTGAAAATTTTAAAATATAGCCAGGCACGGCCTGAACTTAAATATGTTGGGAAGGCGTATAATCTCAATTTGCCAAATGGAACTTAAATATTTGCCGATTAATAAAATACTGGTAAATGCACACATTAAGTACGCACAATTAAGTACAATATCTAATGAAATTTGCACATTCGAGAATTTAAAAATTGCAACATTACAATTATGTCCCCAAATTTGCCGAATAGCCAGACAAAATTTTCCCAGTATGGCATTTTTGGGGAGGTCATAGAGACTTCCCGTGACCTCCAATCGAGTGCCTTTGAATATAGTTTCTAAAATTATTTTTACGTTTCCAAGTTTCAATGGTACTAGTGCAATTTTTCTGAAGTAAAACTTTAATTTCCAGCCGACGCAAATATAAAACTTTTAAAACACAAGGGTTTCGTGTTTGTATTTTAAGATGCTTATTATTATTATTATTATTATTATTTTGAGTTCTTTATTGATGATTTTTTCAATTATTATTATTTTACTTTCGACCGTTAAGTATGAAAGCTGGCTCCAGATTTCAGAGAATTTTGAGTCGTTCAGACATCAGAGTATTGTATTTCCACAGTGTCAAATTCTTCAACAAAAAATATCAGTAAATTGTATACTGTTTGCATGTCTCTCTGTCACGTTGTTATTTTATTTATTTTCATTTTATTCATCGAATTATGTATAAAAGCTACTGATGCTATAACGTAAAGTTTTTCAATAAAATGGTTAAATGCAAAATGTTAAAGAATTTAAAACTGAACATAAGAAAGAAAAAAAAAACAGAAGAAAGAAGCCAATCGCGATATGTTCAAAATTCACTAGAGAAAATAAAAATTTAAATTTTAAGTATATAACACAAAACATAATCGTACACGAAGTTTACTGTTCTAATAACTTTAAATACGATCAAGAAAGGAATTGATTTATTTTTAAATAAAATTTGAGTTTCAGAAAATGTTTAAAAACTATCGCACGTGCAATAAAATATTCAGAATCACAACAACTACTCAGATTTTTGTTAGAAAGCAATCGCTGCAACTTAGCAACTATAAGAAATTGCAAAGTCAGCATCAACGAATATTGGGATACGAATTGCGATTTCAAAATAAACTGTTATTTTACATACATTCTCGATGATAAAGAAAACTATATTTTGAGGAAAAGGGAATGAATAATATAACCAGCACTTACCTTTAACTTGGATTGCAGTCCTGCCTCAGCACACCCGAATCATCAAAAAACATGGCTGCCAATATCTTGAATTCATTAGTTTCTGTTCCCGTATGAAAGAAACACCTTTTGCGCATCGTTTTGCGCAATCTAAAATATTTTTACAGTTTTTCTCTGTTATTTGGCAGAGCAGTATTAAACTGTAGGAAAAAGCAGTATATTACTATAAAAACAACAATTATTTTTTGCAGTGTAGCTGTCATG